>NW_026967747.1:0-180000 GCF_028390025.1 Pseudophryne corroboree
ATTTATTAATTTTTGATTTTATTATTTTTTATTCACAAATCAATTATTAGAATTATCAGTCACGTTTGCATCACTCAATACAATGAACCATTTAGTATTTGCAGTGGGGATTTGTATAATTACAATAGAAATGGATATAGTGAGGATATTTATAAGTATGCTATAAGGCAGTAGATAATTCTATTTTTTAAGTTCCCCCATAAAGATTCCATGGTTTATAGAACATGTTTTTGCTTTTTTCATTAAAGAAGAATTGAATCTTTTTCTGAAGGGTGAGAGTGCTGCTATTTAAGTTGATTTACTT
This sequence comes from Pseudophryne corroboree, assembly GCF_028390025.1. Classification (NCBI taxonomy): domain Eukaryota; kingdom Metazoa; phylum Chordata; class Amphibia; order Anura; family Myobatrachidae; genus Pseudophryne; species Pseudophryne corroboree. The sequence continues at coordinate 305 of NW_026967747.1, forward strand.
TTTTCTCTTTTAAATTCGTACATAATATACAATCAACAAGCAGCACCACATATATGTGCGTTATGTTGGAACATTTGATTTGTCAACATAGACTGATACGCCATTAATATTCCCTGTGTGATTATTTGTTGATAAAATCTGGTGCGGGAGTACTTTTGTCTTAAAGTCCAAGTATATAGGGAATTTACATTATATAAATTCCTTTCTCTCTCTCCCAGCACAGAATTATAATTATTGAAAAATATAAATAACAGCTATTTCCCAAGTGTCTGATTCTTTCAGCACGTTTGGGAGAATTAATTATATAATTACATAATTTTGAAGAAAGGAACGATACCTAGTGTGTGAAATCATGAGCAGCTTTAGCCTCAGTAAAGAATTAGGAAGTAGGAGAGAACGATGGAACGAGGAACAGGGATCACTGTTCAGTGATGCCCATATTAATAACAAGCAAAGCCACTGGATAGAAAATTTAGTAGAACTGAAAAATCTACTTTACAAACAAACCAAATCACATTGGAGTAAGATGACGTTTGAGAATTAGTGAGAAACTCAAAAACTATGAAAAAGAATAATTTCAAAAGATGTATGAGAAATATAAAAATTATCTTGACAGGTTTGAAACAGGATTGATGGACCGAAAGAGAACCAAATTTCTCAGAGATAAGAATGACTACATCCATAATACTGTTTATAAATGGAATCTCAAACCAAGAAGAAGAGATGTGGAGAATTCAATCAATTATAGCTCCTCTGAGTTAGAATCTTCTGAAGGGGAAGGGACCAATACTACACCTAGAGACAAATGGCAACGGGCACGTTTTTTAGAATTTGGCCCGAACCCCAGGGAAGGAGATCGCGGACCAGATGATCGCAGAAGACAAGACGGGGAGGCAGGAAACATCAGAAAGAAGGATGGAAGAGATTGGAAAAGATATCCACAGAGAACGAGACGACCTTACAGAAGGACTTAACCATGGATGCTCTACAGGTCATTAATCTTACAGATAGGACACTTGATCCGATTCAAATAGAACTTTTATCCAAAGGTTTGAGCTTCTCACCAGTATATGAAGTGGATAGATTTGAGGTCCAAAAGGACCTTTGTCTCTATGCCAGAAAGTTATTACTCAAAAAATGTTGTAGCAATAGAGAGAGAGAGCAGGAATGTGTGGAAAGTGAAGATCATAACTTTCTCTCCTCACTGAGCAAGGAAGAAAGGGAAGCCCTCACCATTTTAGAAGAAATGACAGATCAAATTGAACCATCGCAGGGAGAGAGCACTTCTTCAACAAGACCTGTGTTAAAGAAAAAATACACCTTTTTCCCAAATCCACAAATTTGTCCACAAGTAACAGTCTTTATAGAATTAGTTTCTCGTGAACTAGATAGGATCTTTGCCCAAAGACGTATGAATAAGGATAGTAATATCAGTAGAAAAGAACAAGTAGCCCTTAAAGAAATTAATAGTTGGGATGATTTAATCATAAAACCCTCGGACAAGGGGGGAAATATTGTCTTGTGGAGCAAGGAAGCCTATCTTAAGGAGGCATATAGACAATTATCGGATGTTTCCACATATAAGAGACTGATCTTTAATCCTTCTGCCAATTTTCAAAAGCAATACGATACCATCATTCAGAGGGCCTTGAAGGATGGATTTATTACAAAAACAGCGGCAGAATTTCTGGAGGTGAAAGACCCAAAAACACCTACGTATTATATGCTTCCGAAGGTGCACAAAAATAAGGAGTCTCCACCAGGAAGACCTATTATTTCGGGAATTGGGAGTCTGACAGAAAAGGCTAGTGTATTTGTGGATGAGAATTTGAGGCATTTTGTTTTAGAATTACCCTCGCATATAAGGGACTCAATGGACGTACTGAATAAGCTTGAAAACATTGATCTTCCACCAAATACATGGCTGTGTACCTGTGACATTGAGTCATTATACACGAGTATAAATCACAACACGGGAATTAAAGCAGTTGAATACTTTTTGAATATGAGGAGACATGATGAATTTAATGACTTTATTTTGCAATTATTGCAATTTGTTCTAACCAAGAATTTTTTCCTTTTTGACGACAAGTACTTTTTGCAGGTCCAGGGCACAGCCATGGGCAGTACCTGTGCCCCGACATATGCCAACCTATATTTGGGCTGGTGGGAGAAGGAATGGGTATTCAACCACACGAATGAAAAATACACGGATCATATTATAGGGTGGCATAGGTTTATTGACGATGTCCTCATCATCTGGGAAGGTGAAAGAGCAGTGCTGGAGGAATTTATGTCAGTGTTGAATGATAATTAATTCAACTTAAAATTTACATTTGATATCAATTTCCAAAGTGTAACATTCTTGGATCTCACCATCATCAAGACAGAGGAGAATAAAATTGTAACAGATATCTTCCGCAAAGCTACAGCCACTAATAGCATCTTACACCATAGCAGCTCACACCTCCCTGCCACCCTGAAGGGTATACCAAAAGGTGAATACATCAGACTGAGGAGAAACTGCACGGAAGATACCACTTTCCAGAGAAGAGCAGAAGAACTTCGGAATCGTCTGGAAAATAGAGGGTACAAAAAGAGGACATTAGAACAGGCCTACAATAACATCAAAAAAATGCCCAGAACCAGCCTTCTGACACCTAAGAAAAAGATCAAAGGAGAAAATCAGACGAGATTCATCAGTACTTATTGCAAGGAATGGAAAAATATTAATCAAGCCCTGCAGAAGCACTGTCATATACTGACGACAGATGAGGATCTTAGAAAAGAAATTGGATCTAGGATCCAAATTAGCTGGAGAAAATCCCCTAATCTACGTAACAAATTAGTGCGTAGCCACTTTGTCAGGAAGAAGAAATAAGATCCCCCGATACAGGGTTGCTATCCCTGTGGAAAGTGCAAAGCCTGTAGATTCATACAAATAACGAAAACTTACTCCAAAAAGTACAATGATAATGTCAAAATTCACTGTTTCATTAATTGTGCCACACAAGGGGTCATCTACTGCCTGATTTGTCCGTGTGGACTAAGATACTTTGGAATGACTAAAAGACAATTTAAGAAACAAATTTTAGAACATGCCAACAATATTAAGAATGCACAACGAGATCAGGAAAATATGAGAGAACTCACAAGTGTTGCGAGACACTTTAAGAGACAACATGATAGTGACCCTACAAAAATGACATTTTTTGGTCTTGAAAAAATAGAAATGGGGATAAGAGGAGGTAATATCACCAAAGAACTCCTTAAAAGAGAATCTAGACAAATTTTTTTACTTGACAGTCTCACACCATCAGGACTGAACGAAGAGATACATTATTCTGCGTTTCTGTAACCATTTTAGTGGTCAGAGATGGAAAGTATTGAATCCACCTGTAGGAACCTAGTTTATTGAATGACCTTTAGAACAACTTGAGAAAATCAGGGAAAATGGCACTAGAATAGTCAATATGCTTGGAAATATGACCCATGGGGACTGTAGAGATACGGTAACAGGCTAAATACTGTTAGGGTCTCCTGCTCTGTGCTGCCACGTCGTCATGGCAACCGGGAGACAAGTACTAGCAGAGTAACCTGAGCGCAGCTGATACTCCGGTTTGGGTCTTTTGCTGTGCAGTGGTTACAGGCTTTCTGCACGGCAGGGGATCCGGTGCTGGTTTTTGTGTTCACAGTCTGTGAGGTCTGAGTGGGGCATGGGCAGCACCTGCTATATAAAGCCTCTTCTCAGGTTAAGCAGATGCTGCTGAATCTTTGTTGGTTAGTCAGTTCCTGAAAGTTAGCCAGTACTGTGTAGCTTTGTATTTGTTTGTTGCTTACTGCAAATAGGCCTTGGGATTTGGTACTACACTCTGCCAATCCAGACCTAGCAGTAAGACTGGAGTCAGTCATTTAACTTGCTGGGGTTCTTTTGCTACTCTGTGAACTTACCAAGTTTGCGGCTGTATTCTCAGACTTGCCTGCCAAAATCCTTTCTCACTGTGCAAGGTGTTCTGGTGTCAGTTTAGTGGCAGTAAGCTGAACCAGTGCACTGCAAGTGAGGACTAGGATTGTGGAGACTCTCCTTGTGTCTATTATTCCATCTCTGACCAAGGAGTTTACTGCCACACCCGTAGGTAACCCTTTAGGGTTTTGCTGTTGCCCTTAGCAACAGCATTTCGGGTTCTCTACGTATTAAAACACAACATCTCGCTTCTTTCCATCTGAGCACTCCTAATACTAGGGAGACACCCAGTTTCTTAGCCTCTGGGCTTCTCTGTTCACTTTGTGTTTATTTTGTTACCCATTCGCCTTCTGTGTACGTAATGTCATATTCCCCAGTCTGTCTGTGAGTTCATTTGTTTTGCATCCCTCTCCGTTCAGACACCAGTACATTCCTGCAGGCACTGGTGTGCATAACATATTCAGCAGCCCAATACTCCTGTTGAAATTTTGTGGGAATATGGAGCATACCCCTCAAAATACTTTGCAACAGGTGGTCGATCAGGTGCAGGTCTTGACTCGACAATTTAATGATTTGTCCATTAAAATGCACACCTCCCAGGCCGCTGGCGGAGCTCCTGCAGCAGCAGCACCTTCAGGGGTTAAGGAGCCGAAAGTAAATCTCCTGGATCGTTTTTCTGGAGATCGCTCGCAGTTCTTTTGTTTCAAGGAGAGCTGCAAGCTATATTTCCAGCTTAGGCCTCAGTCTTCTGGGTCAGAGATTCAGCGGGTGGGCATAGTGATTTCCTTGCTACAAGGAGACCCACATGTCTGGGCATATGGGTTGCAGCCTGACTGTCCGTCGCTTAAAAGTGTTGATGCTTTTTTTACGGCACTGGGCATGTTGTATGATGACCCTGACAAGACGGCCTCAGCCGAGGCTCAGATTTCGATCCTTAAGCAAGGGCGAAGGCCAGTTGAGGTTTACTGTACGGAGTTTCGGAGGTTGGCCCATGATACCCAGTGGAATGACCCAGCCCTGAGACACCAGTACCGAAGAGGTCTTTCTAACCAGATAAAAGACCAACTGGTACAATATCCCTTGCCTGATAGCTTGGATCAGCTCATGCAGTTATCCATCCGGGTGGATAGACGGCTGAGAGAGCTTAGGCTTGAAAGGGAGACCGAGGTTTCCTTCTTTCCCAAGGGAACCTCAGACTCTGAGGAATTTTCCGAGGAGCTTATGCAGATTGGGGCTACCCGCCTCTCCTCGCGTGAGAAGACGCGGAGGAGACAGCAGGGGTTGTGTTTGTACTGTGGGAATAAAGGTCATGTGGTAGTATCATGCCCAGAAAAGCCGGAAAACTTCACGGCCTGAGGGTGATGGGAAATATCCTGTCAGGCCAGAAGTCAGAATTTCCCAAGAAGACTTTTACCATTCCGGTGACCTTGAAGATCCTCGGTCAAACTGTCAAGACTGAGGCCTTTGTGGACAGTGGGGCCGACGGGGTTTTTATGGACCGCCAATTCGCCCTGAAACACTCTGTTCCCTTAGTACCCTTGGCATCGGAAATTGAGATCTGTGGGTTAAACGGGGAACCATTATCCCAGGGTAAAATTACCTCTTGCACTAGCCAGATTTCTTTGTTTATTTGAGCCACACACTCTGAAAAATTATCCTTTTATGTGACTGTCTGTACTTTTGCCCCATTGGTGTTGGGGTTACCCTGGTTAAGGGCCCACAATCCTCAATTTGACTGGGTCTCTGGGGAGATTCTTAGTTGGGGTACTGATTGTTTCAGGAGTTGCTTGAGCCTTCCAGTCAGGCTTTCGCAGCTAAGTTTGCCAGGATTGCCAGGATGTTATGCAGATTTTGCAGACGTGTTCTCCAAAAAGGTTGCAGAGGTACTACCTCCCCATCGCCCCTATGACTGTGCCATTGATTTGTTGCCGAATGCTAAGCTTCCCAACAGCAGGTTGTACTCCCTGTCACGTCCTGAGACTCAGGCTATGGCAGAGTACATTCAGGAGAACTTGGCTAAGGGATTTATCAGACCTTCACAGTCTCCAGTTGGGTCGGGGTTCTTCTTCGTGGGTTAAAAGAATGGTTCGTTTGCGACCCTGCATCGACTTCAGGGAATTGAACCGTATCACGATTAAAAACTCATACCCACTGCCTCTCATTTCGGTCTTGTTTGACCAGCTTTGTACTGCCACCATTTTTTCTAAGATTGACCTACGCGGTGCGTACAATCTAATCCGAATAAGAGAGGGGGATGAATGGAAGACTGCCTTTAATACCCACTCAGGGCATTATGAATATTTGGCGATGCCTTTTGGGCTCTGTAATGCCCCGGCAGTCTTCCAGGATTTTATGAACGATGTGCTCAGGGAATATTTGGATAGATTCTTAGTTGTATACTTAGATGACATCCTAATCTTCTCCCATTCCCTGGAGGAACATCGGAAGCATGTACGCTTAGTCCTCCAGAAACTCAGAGACCACCGGCTTGGGGCGAAGTTGGAGAAGTGCGAATTTGAAGTTCAGCAAATCGCATTTCTAGGATATATTATCTCCCCAGAAGGTTTCCAAATGGAGGGTTCCAAGGTACAGGCAGTCCTGGATTGGGTGCAGTCCACTAGTTTGAAGGTGCTTCAGCGTTTCCTGGGCTTTGCGAATTTTTATAGACGATTTATCGCTGGATTTTCATCTATAGTGGCGCCCTTGGTGGCACTCACTAAGAAAGGGGCGGATGTTGCTCACTGGTCTTGTGAGGCCAAAGCGGCTTTTGCCCGTCTCAAAAGGGCATTTGTCTCGGCCAAGGTGCTGTGACACCCAGATCCAGAGTGTCCTTTTGTGGTGGAGGTGGATGCCTCTGAGATTGGTATTGGGGCAGTGCTCTCTCAGATGGGAGTGTCTGATAATCGCCTTCATCCCTGTGCTTACTTTTCCCGTAAATTTTCGCCTGCCGAGATGAATTATGACGTGGGTAACCGGGAATTGTTGGCTATTAAGGATGCACTCGAGGAGTGGAGACACTGGCTTGAGGGGGCTAAGTTTGTGGTCTCAATTCTCACTGACCATAAGAATTTGGCATATTTAGAGTCAGCGAAGCATCTCAATGCCAGGCAGGCACGATGGGCTTTGTTTTTTGCTCGCTTTAATTTTTTGATAACATATCGCCCTGGGTCAAAAAACATCAAGGCTGATGCGCTCTCGCTGAGTTTTGCTCCAATCCAGGAGATCACCGAGGAGCCATTGCCCATTGTGTCCCCATCATGTATTAAAGTGGGCATTACCCAGGACCTCTTGTCATTAGTCCTTAGAGCACAGGAGCAGGCTCCTCCAGACCTTCCAGTAGGTCTTTTGTTTGTGCCTCCTAGGTTAAGACAGCGAGTGTTCCAGGAGTTCCATGCCAAGAAGTCGGCAGGTCACCCGGGTATTGCCAGAACTCGGGAGTTGCTATCTAGGGCGGTGTGGTGGCCCTCGGTGGCTAAGTATGTGGATCAGTGGGTTCGGGCATGTGACATCTGTGCCTGAAATAAGACTCCTAGAGGGGTTCCTGTTGGCCCATTACATCCACTCTCTATTCCATCTAAGCCATGGACCCACATTTCAATGGATTTTGTGGTGGACTTGCCCAAATCCACAGGGATGACAGCCATCTGGGTTGTCGTTGACAGGTTTTCGAAGATGGTGCAGTTCGTTCCACTGGTTGGGCTGCCATCGGCCAGACGCCTGTCTAAATTATTTATGCTGCATGTTGTGCGCCTCCACGGGTTGCCACTTGATGTGGTCTTTGACCGCGGATCCCAGTTTGTGGCCAAATTCTGGAGGGCATTTTGTTCCGATCTCCAGATTTCTGTCAGCTTGTCGTCAGGCTACCATCCGCAGTCTAATGGGCAGACTGAAAGGGTGAACCAGTCCTTGGAGCAGTTCCTCAGGTGTTATGTCTCCAAGTGTCAGACTGACTGGGTTGCTCATCTGTCCATGGCGGAGTTTGCCTATAACAACGCGGCTCACTCTGCTACAGGGATCTCTCCCTTCCTTTGTGTGTATGGGCATCATCCTAAGGCCAATTCTTTTGACCCCCTTGACTCCACGCCTGGTGGTTCCTCTGTGGTTTCGGTCCTTAGGGGTATTTGGAGGAAAGTGAAGAAAGCCCTTGTGTCTGTGTCATTAGTGACCAAAAGGGTTTTTGATAAGCGGAAAAGACCCTACAGCTTCAAATAAGGAGACTTCGTCTGGTTGTCTACCAAGAATTTGAAGTTGAGACATCCATCTCATAAGTTAGGCCCCCGGTTCATCGGCCCTTATAAGATCACTAGGGTTATCAATCCGGTGGCATTTCAGTTAGATCTACCCCGTTCTTTGGGTATCAATAAAACATTTAATTGTTCCCTTTAAAAACGGGCGATTAGTAATCCTTCTTCCAGTGGAAGACCTTCTCCTCTTCTGATACGTGGCCGGAAGGAGTTTGTTGTTGAAAGGATTCTTGACTCCAAGATGGTTTGGGGTCGGCTGTCATTTTTGGTGCACTGGAAGGGGTATGGCCCGGAGGAGCGGTCGTGGGTGCGCAATTGTGATCTTCATGCCCCAAGACTGATACGCTCTTTCTTCTCGCAGTTCCCCGATAAACCCGGTGGTAGGGGTTCTTTGACCCCTCGTCAGAGTGGGGGTACTGTTAGGGTCTCCTGCCCTGTGCTGCCACGTCGTCATGGCAACCGGGAGACAAGTACTAGCGGAGTAACCTGAGTGCAGATGATACTCCGGTTCGGGTCTTTTGCTGTGCAGTGGTTAAAGGCTTTGTGCACGGCAGGGGATCCGGTGCTGGTTTTTGTGCTCACAGTCTGTGAGGTCTGAGTGGGGCGTGGACAGCACCTGCTATATAAAGGCTCTTCTCAGGTTAAGCAGATGCTGCTGAATCTTTGTTGGTTAGTCAGTTCCTGAAAGTTAGCCAGTACTGTGTAGCTTTGTATTTGTTTGTTGCTTACTGCAAATAGGCCTTGGGATTTGGTACTACACTCTGCCAATCCAGACCTAGCAGTAAGACTGGAGTCAGTCGTTTAACTTGCTGGGGTTCTTTTGCTACTCTGTGAACTTAGCAAGTTTGCTGCTGTATTCTCAGACTTGCCTGCCAAAATCCTTTCTCACTGTGCAAGGTGTTCTGGTGTCAGTTTAGTGGCAGTAAGCTGAACCAGTGCACTGCAAGTGAGGACTAGGATTGTGGAGACTCTCCTTGTGTCTATTATTCCATCTCTGACCAAGGAGTTTACTGCCACACCCGTTGGTAACCCTTTAGGGTTTTGCTGTTGCCCTTAGCAAAAGCATTTCGGGTTCTCTACGTATTAAAACACAACATCTCGCTTCTTTCCATCTGAGCACTCCTAATACTAGGGAGACACCCAGTTTCTTAGCCTCTGGGCTTCTCTGTTCACTTTGTGTTTATTATGTTACCCTATCACCTTCTGTGTACGTAATGTCATATTCCCCAGTCTGTCTGTGAGTTCATTTGTTTTGCATCCCTCTCCGTTCAGACACCAGTACATTCCTGCAGGCACTGCTGTGCATAACAAATACGCAGTATATCACGATAGACACCCGAAGCCCAAAATATAAGGAAAGAACACCTTGGGGAGATCTTGTGGAATGGAAAATAACAGCTTCTATCAACTGGAACTACATCTGCAATAAAATGTGTATGTCATTAAAAAGAGGTCTCTTGGGGTACAGGATAAATTTGATATCTCCCTATTTGAGGAATTGAGGGTAGAGAAGAGGGACTATTTGGGGATTCTGAGTATAAGGGATTATCATAACATAATTTGAATCCATATATAATTATTTATAAACCCTTTTTGAACAAAGTGTACCTTATAAATTCTAAACAATGTGTAAATTTTAAAATAATTACTTCAATTAAAGAAGAATATACTTGTCCAGTAGTGTATAGTATTGTCGAAAGAATGACATCAGACATATCTAGTAGATTATTATGGATATCGGAAGGATCTACTTACCTGCAAAGGAGGAGTGTTATCTTATGTATGTAATTAATTATTAAGGACATCTGAAGGATTCACTTACCTGATAGGGAGTAGTCTCATCCTTATAGGGTGTACTTACCTGATAGATCCAGATACACAGTAGATTGGAGAGGAGCAATGTATACCATTCAATATATGTATTTACGATCAAATTGAGCATATAACAACATAAGGAGTTTATTGACACTTGAAGTTGTAGAGTATTAGTATATAACCCACATTATTGGGAGGTAGTGTACAATTTATGAGTTCATAAGTGCATAATATTTGGAATCAATATGTAGGAGGAATACATACTTTATAGCACACTATATCATATATTTATTACGGAAGTAGTTCAAGTATGGAATATACTTGTACTACTCTCTTGTATTATAAACAATACAAGAGAGGTCATCAAGAGGGACTGGCCCTTCTGAATTATGATCACGAGCACGATTATTATTATTAATTTGCGTCACACGTCAGTCACATTTGCACACATTATGTTTTCATAACATATAAATATTATTATTTGTAGGATTATACAGGTACTAGATAATATAAAATATATTATAATAGATTATTGTGTTAATATATTACCATAAATTAAGATGTAGGAGAACATATCTGTCACAACATACCATATTGATTATGAATGTGGTCTAAGCATGTAATAAACTATTATAATATAAGAGGGGTCATCAGGAGGGATTGGCCCTAATGGTTTATCATCACGAGCACAATCTCTATGGTTTATGATCACGAGCACAATCACCATAAAGAATTTATTTTACACTATAGTCACACTTGCACATACTATACTGTCATAATACACAAATTTTATTATCTGAAGGACAATATAGGCACATGGCAATATAAAACACATTATAATAAATTAATATGACACATTACACGGTTTGATGTTTCACAGTTTATTTTTTATAGTTATTTTGGCACAGTCACTATTATTTATTTATTAATTTTTTATTTTATTATTTTTTATTCACAAATCAATTATTAGAATTATCAGTCACTTTTGCATCACTCAATACAATGAACCATTTAGTATTTGCAGTGGGGATTTGTATAATTACAATAGAAATGGATATAGTGAGGATATTTATAAGTATGCTATAAGGCAGTAGATAATTCTATTTTTTAAGTTCCCCCATAAAGATTCCATAAATTAAAACAGAGAGCACAAATGGCATACTTGTCAAACATCTCAAAATAATTTATGAATGGGCAATAATCTGCATGGTATTCATTATAACAATAAGGATTTGCAAGGTATTTATTATAACTATCAGGACCTCAATCCCGTTTAGCCATGTAAATATCCCTTAGGTTATTTAATTTACAGGTTACAGGGTGTTTAAACCATTCAGACACAGGTTAAATAGTATACTACAGGGGGGAAGAATGATAGATTTTTCATTGAATCTAATTAGCGGCCAGTACGGAACTGCTGACAGAGCGGCTATGGAGAAGTAAGGGAGACGCGCTGCAGCTGTGTGTAATAGCAGCCGCTGAGAAGCAGCGCACTGATTGTAACGGACAGGGATTTGAATTCCCTGTCCGATGTGTCCATTGGCTCTAGCTTGCTCGGCTCTCCTATGACAGGTAGTCAACATGTATAAATACACTTCCTGGGGCGGGCGCCGAGTACTATAGCCCTGACGAAGTTTAGTAAAGTGAAATGCGCATTGGCATCGCTGTGCGCTGTCTACACTGTGTTAAAATATGTACTGAATACTTGTGAATTTATATAGGCTACTAATGTTAGTTTAGAGGGGATCATTGTTTATAACACGACAGGCTTGCTGGCCGTAATTATGTGAGATAGGAGTGTTCAAATTGAAAAGAATACATCAGCTTGGCTCACGTATACTGCCACTGTGAGTTATAGGGAATATTGTGGCTGTTTGCAGCTAAGTTTGATGCTGGATGAACTGCAATTGATATATTTAGGGTCCAATGACCATGTACCTATAAAGATTTAGAGAACGCCAGCCAGGCTGTGAAGTATAGTAGAGGTGGGACTGTCATCAAAATATCTCACAAATAAAAGTTTGATGACATAGAAGTCCATCCATATTATTGTCAGGCAGATATTTAAGACGCATGGTTTAATTCTGCAGCTCTCTATTATATAATGACTGTTAATAAGTTGGTGTATTAAGGACAAAGCGAGTGTTATTTAATACTCATAACACTACCAAATACTAGTGGCAATTCTGAAGAGTCACTGATACAATACAGTTATCTGACAATATAAATCTCACATCTGTGTAGTAATAGGCAGTAAAATCAGCAGTCACTTAAAGTGTTAATAAACATTGATATTATATAGGATAATATAAGCCTTAGTTGATTACATATACAGACAATTATACTGTCTTTTGGTATGAGCAGCATGGTTTGGAGAAAAACACTTTCTTTTTTGTTCACTCTTTAGCAATAAATGTTATATTATCATTTTTTGTAAAAGAAAGTGTCAGTTATGTCACAAGATTTCCTACACTTGTGGCTTTGCATAGACATCACTGGCAATAACAGTCAGTGGCAGTCTTGAGTGATTATTTTATCACGTTCTCCATCCGTGCTAGAAGAAATCTTTGTTCACCCCTCAGCAACGAATGTTACACTATGATTCTTTGCAAAAGAAAGTGCTAGTAATGTTGCAATAATTTTTACATTGTAGCTATTCCTAGACATCACTGGCAATAATTGTCAGTGATAGTCTTGAGTGATTATCTTACCACTTTACCTATCATAGGTGTTCATTGAAATTACAGAATAAAGACAGCACACAAGCATTTTCTTTTCATAAAATGTATTCACGTAAAAAAACAAAAAAAAATATTTTTCTTTCTTACACATTTCTGTCTCTATTGATTTTATATTTCACTTGTATATCCTTCTCTAAAAGGATGTAATACATAATATGTGGTAATTAATACATTTATATCACATATGGGTATCGTAACCTCAATCTTAACAATAAAGTATAGAACATGTTTTTGCTTTTTTCATTAAAGAAGAATTGCATCTTTTTCTGAAGGGGAAGAGTGCTGCTATTTAAGTTGATTGACTTTTTTCTCTTTTAAATTCGTACATAAAATACAATCAACAAGCAGCACCACATATATGTGCGTTATGTTGGAACATTTGATTTGTCAACATAGACTGATACGCCATTAATATTCCCTGTGTGATTATTTGTTGATAAAATCTGGTGCGGGAGTACTTTTGTCTTAAAGTCCAAGTATATAGGGAATTTACATTATATAAATTCCTTTCTCTCTCTCCCAGCACAGAATTATAATTATTGAAAAATATAATTAACAGCTATTTCCCAAGTGTCTGATTCTTTCAGCACGTTAGGGAGAATTAATTATATAATTACATAATTTTGAAGACAGGAACGATACCTAGTGTGTGAAATCATGAGCAGATTTAGCCTCAGTAAAGAATTAGGAAGTAGGAGAGAACGATGGAACGAGGAACAGGGATCACTGTTCAGTGATGCCCATATTAATAACAAGCAAAGCCACTGGACAGAAAATTTAGTAGAACTGAAAAATCTACTTTACAAACAAACCAAAGCACATTGGAGTAAGATGACGTTTGAGAACTATATAAAATATGATATGACTCCAAGAGGTCTTAGACCGAAACTATTTCCCTCATTTGAACTAGAGGAAGAATTGAAAAAAGAATGGGAGGGAGCACTGTTAAAATGCTCAAGGGAACTTATACACATTTTGATTAAACATGATAATAAACAGTTGGAACATTATTCCAATGAAATAGACAGAATTAGTGAGAAACTCAAAAACTATGAAAAAGAAGAAGAATTTCAAAAGATGTATGAGAAATATAAGAATGATCTTGACAGGTTTGAAACAGGATTGATGGACCGAAAGAGAACCAAATTTCTCAGAGATAAGAATGACTACATCCATAATACTGTTTATAAATGGAATCTCAAACCAAGAAGAAGAGATGTGGAGAATTCAATCAATTATAGCTCCTCTGAGTTAGAATCTTCTGAAGGGGAAGGGACCAATACTACACCTAGAGACAAATGGCAACGGGCACGTTTTTTAGAATTTGGCCCGAACCCCAGGGAAGGAGATCGCGGACCAGACGATCGCAGAAGACAAGACGGGGAGGCAGGAAACATCAGAAAGAAGGATGGAAGAGATTGGAAAAGATATCCACAGAGAACGAGACGACCTTACAGAAGGACTTAACCATGGATGCTCTACAGGTCATTAATCTTACAGATAGGACACTTGATCCGATTCAAATAGAACTTTTATCCAAAGGTTTGAGCTTCTCACCAGTATATGAAGTGGATAGATTTGAGGTCCAAAAGGACCTTTGTCTCTATGCCAGAAAGTTATTACTCAAAAAATTTCATAGCAATAGAGAGAGAGAGCAGGAATGTGTGGAAAGTGAAGATCATAACTTTCTCTCCTCACTGAGCAAGGAAGAAAGGGAAGCCCTCACCATTTTAGAAGAAATGACAGATCAATTTGAACCATCGTAGGGAGAGAGCACTTCTTCAACAAGACCTGTGTTAAAGAAAAAATCCACCTTTTTCCCCAATCCACAAATTTTTCCACAAGTAACAGTCTTTATAGAATTAGTTTCTCGTGAACTAGATAGGATCTTTGCCCAAAGACGTATGAATAAGGAGAGTAATATCAGTAGAAAAGAACAAGAAGCCCTTAAAGAAATTAATAGTTGGGATGATTTAATCATAAAACCCTCGGACAAGGGGGGAAATATTGTCTTGTGGAGCAAGGAAGCCTATCTTAAGGAGGCATATAGACAATTATCGGATGTTTCCACATATAAGAGACTGATCTTTAATCCTACTGCCAATTTTCAAAAGCAATACGATACCATCATTCAGAGGGCCTTGAAGGATGGAATTATTACAAAAACAGAGGCAGAATTTCTGGAGATGAAAGACCCAAAAACACCTACGTATTATATGCTTCTGAAGGTGCACAAAAATAAGGAGTCTCCACCAGGAAGACCTATTATTTTGGGAATTGGGAGTCTGACAGAAAAGGCTAGTGTATTTGTGGATGAGAATTTGAGGCATTTTGTTTTAGAATTACCCTCGCATATAAGGGACTCAATGGACGTACTGAACAAGCTTGAAAACATTGATCTTCCTCCGAATACATGGCTGTGTACCTGTGACATTGAGTCATTATACACGAGTATAAATCACAACACGGGAATTAAAGCAGTTGAATACTTTTTGAATATGAGGAGACATGATGAATTTAATGACTTTATTTTGCAATTATTGCAATTTGTTCTAACCAAGATTTTTTTCCTTTTTGACGACAAGTACTTTTTGCAGGTCCAGGGCACAGCCATGGGCAGTACCTGTGCCCCGACATATGCCAACCTATATTTGGGTTGGTGGGAGAAGGAATGGGTATTCAACCACACGAATGAAAAATACACGGATCATATTATAGGGTGGCATAGGTTTATTGACGATGTCCTCATCATCTGGGAAGGTGAAAGAGCAGTGCTGGAGGAATTTATGTCAGTGTTGAATGATAATGAATTCAACTTAAAATTGACATTTGATATCAATTTCCAAAGTGTAACATTCTTGGATCTCACCATCATCAAGACAGAGGAGAATAAAATTGTAACAGATATCTTCCGCAAAGCTACAGCCACTAATAGCATCTTACACCATAGCAGCTCACAGCTCCCTGCCACCATGAAGGGTATACCAAAAGGTGAATACATCATCCTGAGGAGAAACTGCACGGAAGATACCACTTTCCAGAGAAGAGCAGAAGAACTTCGGAATCGTCTGGAAAATAGAGGGTACAAAAAGAGGACATTAGAACAGGCCTACAATAACATCAAAAAAATGCCCAGAACCAGCCTTCTGACACCTAAGAAAAAGATCAAAGGAGAAAATCAGACGAGATTCATCAGTACTTATTGCAAGGAATGGAAAAATATTAATCAAGCCCTGCAGAAGCACTGTCATATACTGACGACAGATGAGGATCTTAGAAAAGAAATTGGATCTAGGATCCAAATTAGCTGGAGAAAATCCCCTAATCTACGTAACAAATTAGTGCGTAGCCACTTTGTCAGGAAGGAGAAACAAGATCCCCCGATACAGGGTTGCTATCCCTGTGGAAAGTGCAAAGCCTGTAGATTCATACAAATAACGAAAACTTACTCCAATAAGTACAATGATAATGTCAAAATTCACTGTTTCATTAATTGTGCCACACAAGGGGTCATCTACTGCCTGATTTGTCCGTGTGGACTAAAATACGTTGGAATGACTAAAAGACAATTTAAGAAACGAATTTTAGAACATGCCAACAATATTAAGAATGCACAACGAGTTCGGGAAAATATGAGACAACTCACAAGTGTTGCGAGACACTTTAAGAGACAACATGATAGTGACCCTACAAAAATGAAAATTTTTGGTCTTGAAAAAATTGAAATGGGGATAAGAGGTGGTAATATCACCAAAGATCTCCTTAAAAGAGAATCTAGACAAATTTTTTTACTTGACAGTCTCACACCATCAAGACTGAACGAAGAGATACATTATTCTGCGTTTCTGTAACCATTTTAGTGGTCAGAGATGGAAAGTATTGAATCCACCTGTAGGAACCTAGTTTATTGAATGACCTTTAGAACAACTTGAGAAAATCAGGGAAAATGGCACTAGAATAGTCAATATGCTTGTCCATATGACCCATGGGGACTGTAGAGATACGGTAACAGGCTAAATACACAGTATATCACGATAGACACCCGAAGCCCAGAATATAAGGAAAGAACACCTTGGGGAGATCTTGTGGAAGGGAAAATAACAGCTTCTATCAACTGGAACTACATCTGCAATAAAATGTGTATGTAATTTAAAAGAGGTCTCTTGGGGTATAGGATAAATTTGATATCTCCCTATTTGAGGAATTGAGGGTAGAGAAGAGGGACTATTTGGGGATTCTGAGTATAAGGGATTATCATAACATAATTTGAATCCATATATAATTATTTATAAACCCTTTTTGAACAAAGTGTACCTTATAAATTCTAAACAATGTGTAAATTTTAAAATAATTACTTCAATTAAAGAAGAATATACTTGTCCAGTAGTGTATAGTATTGTCGAAAGAATGACATCAGACATATTTAGTAGATTATTATGGACATCGGAGGATCTACTTACCTGCAAAGGAGGAGTGTTATCTTATGTATGTAATGAATTATTAAGGACATCTGAAGGATTCACTTACCTGATAGGGAGTAGTCTCATCCTTATAGGGTGTACTTACCTGATAGATCCAGATACACAGTAGATTGGAGAGGAGCAATGTATACCATTCAATATATGTATTTACGATCAAATTGAGCATATAACAACATAAGGAGTTTATTGAAACTTGAAGTTGTAGAGTATTAGTATATAACCCACATCATTGGGAGGTAGTGCACAATTTATGAGTTCATAAGTGCATAATATTTGGAATCAATATGTAGGAGGAATACATCCTTTATAGCACACTATATCATATATTTATTAAGGAAGTAGTTCAAGTATGGAATATACTATTATAAACAATACAAGAGAGGTCATCAAGAGGGACTGGCCCTTCTGAATTATGATCACGAGCACGATTATTATTATTAATTTGCGTCACACGTCAGTCACATTTGCACACATTATGTTTTCATAACATATAAATATTATTATTTGTAGGATTATACAGGTACTAGGTAATATAAAATATATTATAATAGATTATTGCGTTAATATATTACCATAAATTAAGATGTAGGAGAACATATCTGTCACAACATACCATATTGATTATGAAAGTGGTCTAAGCATGTAATAAACTATTATAATATAAGAGGGGTCATCAGGAGGGATTGGCCCTAATGGTTTATCATCACGAGCACAATCACTATGGTTTATGATCACGAGCACAATCACCATAAAGAATTTATTTTACACTATAGTCACACTTGCACATACTATACTGTCATAATACACAAATTTTATTATCTGAAGGACAATATAGGCACATGGCAATATAAAACACATTATAATAAATTAATATGACACATTACACGGTTTGATGTTTCACAGTTTATTTTTTATAGTTATTTTGGCACAGTCACTTTTATTTATTTATTAATTTTTTATTTTATTATTTTTTATTCACAAATCAATTATTAGAATTATCAGTCACTTTTGCATCACTCAATACAATGAACCATTTAGTATTTGCAGTGGGGATTTGTATAATTACAATAGAAATGGATATAGTGAGGATATTTATAAGTATGCTATAAGGCAGTAGATAAAAAATAGAATTAAGTTCCCCCATAAAGATTCCATACATTAAAACAGAGAGCACAAATGGCAGACTTGTCAAACATCTCAAAATTATTTATGAATGGGCAATAATCTGCATGGTATTCATTATAACATTTAGGATTTGCAAGGTATTTATTATAACTATCAGGACCTCAATCCCGTTTAGCCATGTAAATATCCCTTAGGTTATTTAATTTACAGGTACAGGGTGTTTAAACCATTCAGACACAGGTTAAATAGTATACTACAGGGGGGAAGAATGATAGATTCTTCATTAAATCTAATTAGCAGCCAGTACGGAACCGCTGACAGAGCAGCTATGGAGAAGTAAGGGAGACGCGCTGCAGCTGTGTGTAATAGCAGCCGCTGAGAAGCAGCGCACTGATTGTAACGGACAGGCATTTTAATTCCCTGTCTGATGTGTCCATTGGCTCTAGCTTGCTCGGCTCTCCTATGACAGGTATTCAACATGTATAAATACACTTCCTGGGGCGGGCGCCGAGTACTATAGCCCTGATGAAGCTTAGTAAAGTGAAATGCGCATTGGCATCGCTGTGCGCTGTCTACACTGTGTTAAAATATGTACTGAATACTTGTGAATCTATATAGGCTACTAATGTTAGTTTAGAGGGGATCATTGTTTATAACACGACAGGCTTGCTGGCCGTAATTATGTGAGATAGGAGTGTTCAAATTGAAAAGAATACATCAGCTTGGCTCACGTATACTGCCACTGTGAGTTATAGGGAATATTGTGGCTGTTTGCAGCTAAGTTTGATGCTGGATGAACTGCAATTGATATATTTAGGGTCCAATGACCATGTACCTATAAAGATTTAGAGAACGCCAGCCAGGCTGTGAAGTATAGTAGAGGTGGGACTGTCATCAAAATATCTCACAAATAAAAGTTTGATGACATAGGAGTCCATCCATATTATTGTCAGGCAGATATTTAAGACGCATGGTTTAATTCTGCTGCTCTCTATTATATAATGACTGTTAATAAGTTGGTGAATTAAGGACAAAGCGAGTGTTATTTAATGCTCATAACACTACCAAATACTAGTGGCAATTCTGAAGACTCACTGATACAATACAGTTATCTGACAATATAAATCTCACATCTGTGTAGTAATAGGCAGTAAAATCAGCAGTCACTTAAAGTGTTAATAAACATTGATATTATATAGGATAATATAAGCCTTAGTTGATTACATATACAGACAATTATACTGTCTTTTGGTATGAGCAGCATGGTTTGGAGAAAACACTTTCTTTTTTGTTCACTCTTTAGCAATAAATGTTATATTATAATTTTTTGTAAAAAAGTGTCAGTTATGTCACAAGATTTCCTACACTTGTGGCTTTGCATAGACATAACTGGCAATAACAGGCAGTGGCCGTCTTGAGTGATTATTTTATCACGTTCTCCATCCGTGCTAGAAGAAATCTTTGTTCACCCCTCAGCAACGAATGTTACACTATGATTCTTTGTAAAAGAAAGTGTTAGTAATGTTGCAATAATTTTTACATTGTAGCTATTCCTAGATATCACTGGCAATAATTGTCAGTGATAGTCTTGAGTGATTATCTTACCACTCTACCTATCATAGGTGTTCATTGAAATTACAGAATAAAGACAGCACACAAGCATTTTCTTTTAATAAAATGTATTCACGTAAAAAAAACAAAAAAAAAACTTTTTCTTTCTTACACATTTCTGTCTCTATTGATTTTATATTTCACTTGTATATCCTTCTCTAAAAGGACGTAATACATCATATGTGGTAATATTTAATACATTTATATCACATATGGGTATCGTAACCTCAATTTTAACAATAAAGTATAGAACATGTTTTTGCTTTTTTCATTAAAGAAGAATTGAATCTTTTTCTGAAGGGGAAGAGTGCTGCTATTTAAGTTGATTGACTTTTTTCTCTTTTAAATTCGTACATAATATACAATCAACACGCAGCACCACATATATGTGCGTTATGTTGGAACATTTGATTTGTCAACATAGACTGATACGCCATTATTATTCCCTGTGTGATTATTTGTTGTTAAAATCTGGTGCGGGAGTACTTTTGTCTTAAAGTCCAAGTATATAGGGAATTTACATTATATAAATTCCTTTCTCTCTCTCCCAGCACAGAATTATAATTATTGAAAAATATAATTAACAGCTATTTCCCAAGTGTCTGATTCTTTCAGCACGTTAGGGAGAATTAATTATATAATTACATAATTTTGAAGAAAGGAACGATACCTAGTGTGTGAAATCATGAGCAGCTTTAGCCTCAGTAAAGAATTAGGAAGTAGGAGAGAACGATGGAACGAGGAACAGGGATCACTGTTCAGTGATGCCCATATTAATAACAAGCAAAGCCACTGGACAGAAAATTTAGTAGAACTGAAAAATCTACTTTACAAACAAACCAAAGCACATTGGAGTAAGATGACGTTTGAGAACTTTATAAAATATGATATGACTCCAAGAGGTCTTAGACCGAAACTATTTCCCTCATTTGAACTAGAGGAAGAATTGAAAAAAGAATGGGAGGGAGCACTGTTAAAATGCTCAAGGGAACTTATACACATTTTGATTAAACATGATAATAAACAGTTGGAACATTATTCCAATGAAATAGACAGAATTAGTGAGAAACTCAAAAACTATGAAAAAGAAGAAGAATTTCAAAAGATGTATGAGAAATATAAGAATGATCTTGACAGGTTTGAAACAGGATTGATGGACCGAAAGAGAACCAAATTTCTCAGAGATAAGAATGACTACATCCATAATACTGTTTATAAATGGAATCTCAAACCAAGAAGAAGAGATGTGGAGAATTCAATCAATTATAGCTCCTCTGAGTTAGAATCTTCTGAAGGGGAAGGGACCAATACTACACCTAGAGACAAATGGCAACGGGCACGTTTTTTAGAATTTGGCCCGAACCCCAGGGAAGGAGATCGCGGACCAGACGATCGCAGAAGACAAGACGGGGAGGCAGGAAACATCAGAAAGAAGGATGGAAGAGATTGGAAAAGATATCCACAGAGAACGAGACGACCTTACAGAAGGACTTAACCATGGATGCTCTACAGGTCATTAATCTTACAGATAGGACACTTGATCCGATTCAAATAGAACTTTTATCCAAAGGTTTGAGCTTCTCACCAGTATATGAAGTGGATAGATTTGAGGTCCAAAAGGACCTTTGTCTCTATGCCAGAAAGTTATTACTCAAAAAATGTCATAGCAATAGAGAGAGAGAGCAGGAATGTGTGGAAAGTGAAGATCATAACTTTCTCTCCTCACTGAGCAAGGAAGAAAGGGAAGCCCTCACCATTTTAGAAGAAATGACAGATCAATTTGAACCATCGCAGGGAGAGAGCACTTCTTCAACAAGACCTGTGTTAAAGAAAAAATCCACCTTTTTCCCCAATCCATAAATTTGTCCACAAGTAACAGTCTTTATAGAATTAGTTTCTCGTGAACTAGATAGAATCTTTGCCCAAAGACGTATGAATAAGGAGAGTAATATCAGTAGAAAAGAACAAGAAGCCCTTAAAGAAATTAATAGTTGGGATGATTTAATCATAAAACCCTCGGACAAGGTGGGAAATATTGTCTTGTGGAGCAAGGAAGCCTATCTTAAGGAGGCATATAGACAATTATCGGATGTTTCCACATATAAGAGACTGATCTTTAATCCTACTGCTAATTTTCAAAAGCAATATGATACCATCATTCAGAGTGCCTTGAAGGATGGAATTATTACAAAAACAGAGGCAGAATTTCTGGAGGTGAAAGACCCAAAAACACCTACGTATTATATGCTTCCGAAGGTGCACAAAAATAAGGAGTCTCCACCAGGAAGACCTATTATTTCGGGAATTGGGAGTCTGACAGAAAAGGCTAGTGTATTTGTGGATGAGAATTTGAGGCATTTTGTTTTAGAATTACCCTCGCATATAAGGGACTCAATGGACATACTGAACAAGCTTGAAAACATTGATCTTCCACCGAATGCATGGCTGTGTACCTGTGACATTGAGTATACAAGTATAAATCACAACATGGGAATTAAAGCAATTGAATACTTTTTGAGTATGAGGAGACATGATGAATTTAATGACTTTATTTTGCAATTATTGCAATTTGTTCTAACCAAGATTTTTTCCCTTTTTGACGACAAGTACTTTTTGCAGGTCCAGGGCACAGCCATGGGCAGTACCTGTGCCCCGACATATGCCAACCTATATTTGGGTTGGTGGGAGAAGGAATGGGTATTCAACCACACGAATGAAAAATACACGGATCATATTATAGGGTGGCATAGGTTTATTGACGATGTCCTCATCATCTGGGAAGGTGAAAGAGCAGTGCTGGATGAATTTATGTCAGTGTTGAATGATAATGAATTCAACTTAAAATTGACATTTGATATCAATTTCCAAAGTGTAACATTCTTGGATCTCACCATCATCAAGACAGAGGAGAATAAAATTGTAACAGATATCTTCCGCAAAGCTACAGCCACTAATAGCATCTTACACCATAGCAGCTCACACCTCCCTGCCACCCTGAAGGGTATACCAAAAGGTGAATACATCAGACTGAGGAGAAACTGCACGGAAGATACCACTTTCCAGAGAAGAGAAGAAGAACTTCGGAATCGTCTGGAAAATAGAGGGTACAAAAAGAGGACATTAGAACAGGCCTACAATAACATCAAAAAAATGCCCAGAACCAGCCTTCTGACACCTAAGAAAAATATCAAAGGAGAAAATCAGACGAGATTCATCAGTACTTATTGCAAGGAATGGAAAAATATTAATCAAGCCCTGCAGAAGCACTGTCATATACTGACGACAGATGAGGATCTTAGAAAAGAAATTGGATCTAGGATCCAAATTAGCTGGAGAAAATCCCCTAATCTACGTAACAAATTAGTGCGTAGCCACTTTGTCAGGAAGAAGAAACAAGATCCCCCGATACAGGGTTGCTATCCCTGTGGAAAGTGCAAAGCCTGTAGATTCATACAAATAACGAAAACTTACTCCAATAAGTACAATGATAATGTCAAAATTCACTGTTTCATTAATTGTGCCACACAAGGGGTCATCTACTGCCTGATTTGTCCGTGTGGACTAAGATACGTTGGAATGACTAAAAGACAATTTAAAAAATGAATTTTAGAACATGCCAACAATATTAAGAATGCACAACGAGATCAGGAAAATATGAGACAACTCACAAGTGTTGCGAGACACTTTAAGAGACAACATGATAGTGACCCTACAAAAATGAAAAATTTTGGTCTTGAAAAAATTGAAATGGGGATAAGAGGTGGTTATATTACCAAAGAACTACTTAAAAGAGAATCTAGACAATTTTTTTTACTTGACAGTCTCACACCATCAGGACTGAACGAAGAGATACATTTATTCTGCGTTTCTGTAACCATTTTAGTGGTCAGAGATGGAAAGTATTGAATCCACCTGTAGGAACCTAGTTTATTGAATGACCTTTAGAACAACTTGAGAAAATCAGGGAAAATGGCACTAGAATAGTCAATATGCTTGGAAATATGACCCATGGGGACTATAGAGATACGATAACAGGCTAAATACGCAGTATATCATGATAGACACCCGAAGCCCAGAATATAAGGAAAGAACACCTTGGGGAGATCTTGTGGAAGGGAAAATAACAGCTTCTATCAACTGGAACTACATCTGCAATAAAATGTGTATGTAATTTAAAAGAGGTCTCTTGGGGTACAGGATAAATTTGATATCTCCCTATTTGAGGAATTGAGGGTAGAGAAGAGGGACTATTTGGGGATTCTGAGTATAAGGGATTATCATAACATAATTTGAATCCATATATAATTATTTATAAACCCTTTTTGAACAAAGTGTACCTTATAAATTCTAAACAATGTGTACATTTTAAAATAATTACTTCAATTAAAGAAGAATATACTTGTCCAGTAGTGTATAGTATTGTCGAAAGAATGACATCAGACATATTTAGTAGATTATTATGGACATCGGAAGGATCTACTTACCTGCAAATGAGGAGTGTTATCTTATGTATGTAATGAATTATTAAGGACATCTGAAGGATTCACTTACCTGATAGGGAGTAGTCTCATCCTTATAGGGTGTACTTACCTGATAGATCCAGATACACAGTAGATTGGAGAGGAGCAATGTATACCATTCAATATATGTATTTATGATTAAATTGAGCATATAACAACATAAGAAGTTTATTAAAACTTGAAGTTGTAGAGTATTAGTATATAACCCACATCATTGGGAGGTAGTGCACAATTTATGAGTTCATAAGTGCATAATATTTGGAATCAATATGTAGGAGGAATACATCCTTTATAGCACTCTATATCATATATTTATTACGGAAGTAGTTCAAGTATGGAATATACTATTATAAACAATACAAGAGAAGTCATCAAGAGGGACTGGCCCTTCTGAATTATGATCACGAGCACGATTATTATTATTAATTTGCGTCACACGTCAGTCACATTTGCACACATTATGTTTTCATAACATATAAATATTATTATTTGTAGGATTATACAGGTACTAGGTAATATAAAATATATTATAATAGATTATTGTGTTAATATATTACCATAAATTAAGATGTAGGAGAACATATCTGTCACAACATACCATATTGATTATGAAAGTGGTCTAAGCATGTAATAAACTATTATAATATAAGAGGGGTCATCAGGAGGGATTGGCCCTAATGGTTTATCATCACGAGCACAATCACTATGGTTTATGATCACGAGCACAATCACCATAAAGAATTTATTTTACACTATAGTCACACTTGCACATACTATACTGTCATAATACACAAATTTTATTATCTGAAGGACAATATAGGCACATGGCAATATAAAACACATTATAATAAATTAATATGACACATTACACGGTTTGATGTTTCACAGTTTATTTTTTACAGTTATTTTGGCACAGTCACTTTTATTTATTTATTAATTTTTTATTTTATTATTTTTTATTCACAAATCAATTACTAGAATTATCAGTCACTTTTGCATCACTCAATACAATGAACCATTTAGTATTTGCAGTAGGGATTTGTATAATTACAATAGAAATGGATATAGTGAGGATATTTATAAGTATGCTATAAGGCAGTAGATAATTCTATTTTTTAAGTTCCCCCATAAAGATTCCAATAAATTAAAACAGAGAGCACAAATGGCATACTTTTCAAACATCTCAAAATAATTTATGAATGGGCAATAATCTGCACGGTATTCATTATAACAATTAGGATTTGCAAGGTATTTATTATAACTATCAGGACCTCAATCCCGTTTAGCCATGTAAATATCCCTTAGGTTATTTAATTTACAGGTTACAGGGTGTTTAAACCATTCAGACACAGGTTAAATAGTATACTACAGGGGGGAAGAATGATAGATTCTTCATTAAATCTAATTAGCGGCCAGTACGGAACCGCTGACAGAGTGGCTATGGAGAAGTAAGGGAGACGTGCTGCAGCTGTGTGTAATAGCAGCCGCTGAGAAGCAGCGCACTGATTGTAATGGACAGGGATTTGAATTCCCTGTCTGATGTGTCCATTGGCTCTAGCTTGCTCGGCTCTCCTATGACAGGTAGTCAACATGTATAAATACACTTCCTGGGGCGGGCGCCGAGTACTATAGCCCTGACGAAGCTTAGTAAAGTGAAATGCGCATTGGCATCGCTGTGCGCTGTCTACACTGTGTTAAAATATGTACTGCATACTTGTGAATCTATATAGGCTACTAATGTTAGTTTAGAGGGGATCATTGTTTATAACACGACAGGCTTGCTGGCCGTAATTATGTGAGATAGGAGTGTTCAAATTGAAAAGAATACATCAGCTTGGCTCACGTATACTGCCACTGTGAGTTATAGGGAATATTGTGGCTGTTTGCAGCTAAGTTTGATGCTGGATGAACTGCAATTGATATATTTAGGGTCCAATGACCATGTACCTATATAGATTTAGAGAACGCCAGCCAGGCTGTGAAGTATAGTAGAGGTGGGACTGTCATCAAAATATCTCACAAATAAAAGTTTGATGACATAGGAGTCCATCCATATTATTGTCAGGCAGATATTTAAGATGCATGGTTTAATTCTGCAGCTCTCTATTATATAATGACTGTTAATAAGTTGGTGTATTAAGGACAAAGCGAGTGTTATTTAATACTCATAACACTACCAAATACTAGTGGCAATTCTGAAGACTCACTGATACAATACAGTTATCTGACAATATAAATCTCACATCTGTGTAGTAATAGGCAGTAAAATCAGCAGTCACTTAAAGTGTTAATAAACATTGATATTATATAGGATAATATAAGCCTTAGTTGATTACATATACAGACAATTATACTGTCTTTTGGTATGAGCAGCATGGTTTGGAGAAAACACTTTCTTTTTTGTTCACTCTTTAGCAATAAATGTTATATTATCATTTTTTGTAAAAGAAAGTGTCAGTTATGTCACAAGATTTCCTACACTTGTGGCTTTGCATAGACATAACTGGCAATAACAGTCAGTGGCAGTCTTGAGTGATTATTTTATCACGTTCTCCATCCGTGCTAGAAGAAATCTTTGTTCACCCCTCAGCAACGAATGTTACACTATGATTCTTTGCAAAAGAAAGTGTTAGTAATGTTGCAAGAATTTTAATATTGTAGCTATTCCTAGACATCACTGGCAATAATTGTCAGTGATAGTCTTGAGTGATTATCTTACCACTCTACCTATCATAGGTGTTCATTGAAATTACAGAATAAAGACAGCACACAAGCATTTTCTTTTAATAAAATTTATTCATGTAAAAAAACAAAAAAAATATTTTTCTTTCTTACACATTTCTGTCTCTATTGATTTTATATTTCACTTGTATATCCTTCTCTAAAAGGACGTAATACATCATATGTGGTAATATTTAATACATTTATATCACATATGGGTATCGTAACCTCAATTTTAACAATAAAGTATAGAACATGTTTTTGCTTTTTTCATTAAAGAAGAATTGAATCTTTTTCTGAAGGGGAAGAGTGCTGCTATTTAAGTTGATTGACTTTTTTCTCTTTTAAATTCATACATAATATACAATCAACAAGCAGCACCACATATATGTGCGTTATGTTGGAACATTTGATTTGTCAACATAGACTGATACGCCATTATTATTCCCTGTGTGATTATTTGTTGTTAAAATCTGGTGCGGGAGTACTTTTGTCTTAAAGTCCAAGTATATAGGGAATTTACATTATATAAATTCCTTTCTCTCTCTCCCAGCACAGAATTATAATTATTGAAAAATATAATTAACAGCTATTTCCCAAGTGTCTGATTCTTTCAGCACGTTAGGGAGAATTAATTATATAATTACATAATTTTGAAGAAAGGAACGATACCTAGTGTGTGAAATCATGAGCAGCTTTAGCCTCAGTAAAGAATTAGGAAGTAGGAGAGAACGATGGAAGAAGGAACAGGGATCACTGTTCAGTGATGCCCATATTAATAACAAGCAAAGCCACTGGACAGAAAATTTAGTAGAACTGAAAATTCTACTTTACAAACAAACCAAAGCACATTGGAGTAAGATGACGTTTGAGAACTATATAAAATATGATATGACTCCAAGAGGTCTTAGACCGAAACTATTTCCCTCATTTGAACTAGAGGAAGAATTGAAAAAAGAATGGGAGGGAGCACTGTTAAAATGCTCAAGGGAACTTATACACATTTTGATTAAACATGATAATAAACAGTTGGAACATTATTCCAATGAAATAGACAGAATTAGTGAGAAACTCAAAAACTATGAAAAAGAAGAAGAATTTCAAAAGATGTATGAGAAATATAAGAATGATCTTGACAGGTTTGAAACAGGATTGATGGACCGAAAGAGAACCAAATTTCTCAGAGATAAGAATGACTACATCCATAATACTGTTTATAAATAGAATCTCAAACCAAGAAGAAGAGATGTGGAGAATTCAATCAATTATAGCTCCTCTGAGTTAGAATCTTCTGAAGGGGAAGGGACCAATACTACACCTAGAGACAAATGGCAACGGGCACGTTTTTTAGAATTTGGCCCGAACCCCAGGGAAGGAGATCGCGGACCAGACGATCGCAGAAGACAAGACGGGGAGGCAGGAAACATCAGAAAGAAGGATGGAAGAGATTGGAAAAGATATCCACAGAGAACGAGACGACCTTACAGAAGGACTTAACCATGGATGCTCTACAGGTCATTAATCTTACAGATAGGACACTTGATCCGATTCAAATAGAACTTTTATCCAAAGTTTTGAGCTTCTCACCAGTATATGAAGTGGATAGATTTGAGGTCCAAAAGGACCTTTGTCTCTATGCCAGAAAGTTATTACTCAAAAAATTTCATAGCAATAGAGAGAGAGAGCAGGAATGTGTGGAAAGTGAAGATCATAACTTTCTCTCCTCACTGAGCAAGGAAGAAAGGGAAGCCCTCACCATTTTAGAAGAAATGACAGATCAATTTGAACCATCGCAGGGAGAGAGCACTTCTTCAACAAGACCTGTGTTAAAGAAAAAATCCACCTTTTTCCCCAATCCACAAATTTGTCCACAAGTAACAGTCTTTATAGAATTAGTTTCTCGTGAACTAGATAGGATCTTTGCCCAAAGACGTATGAATAAGGAGAGTAATATCAGTAGAAAAGAACAAGAAGCCCTTAAAGAAATTAATAGTTGGGATGATTTAATTATAAAACCCTCGGACAAGGGGGGAAATATTGTCTTGTGGAGCAAGGAAGCCTATCTTAAGGAGGCATATAGACAATTATCGGATGTTTCCACATATAAGAGACTGATCTTTAATCCTACTGCCAATTTTCAAAAGCAATACGATACCATCATTCAGAGTGCCTTGAAGGATGGAATTATTACAAAAACAGAGGCAGAATTTCTGGAGGTGAAAGACCCAAAAACACCTACGTATTATATGCTTCCGAAGGTGCACAAAAATAAGGAGTCTCCACCAGGAAGACCTATTATTTCGGGAATTGGGAGTCTGACAGAAAAGGCTAGTGTATTTGTGGATGAGAATTTGAGGCATTTTGTTTTAGAATTACCCTCGCATATAAGGGACTCAATGGACGTACTGAACAAGCTTGAAAACATTGATCTTCCACTGAATACATGGCTGTGTACCTGTGACATTGAGTCATTATACACGAGTATAAATCACAACACGGGAATTTACTTTTTGAATATGAGGAGACATGATGAATTTAATGACTTTATTTTGCAATTATTGCAATTTGTTCTAACCAAGATTTTTTTCCTTTTTGACGACAAGTACTTTTTGCAGGTCCAGGGCACAGCCATGGGCAGTACCTGTGCCCCGACATATGCCAACCTATATTTGGGTTGGTGGGAGAAGGAATGGGTATTCAACCACACGAATGAAAAATACAAGGATCATATTATAGGGTGGCATAGGTTTATTGACGATGTCCTCATCATCTGGGAAGGTGAAAGAGCAGTGCTGGAGGAATTTATGTCAGTGTTGAATGATAATGAATTCAACTTAAAATTGACATTTGATATCAATTTCCAAAGTGTAACATTCTTGGATCTCACCATCATCAAGACAGAGGAGAATAAAATTGTAACAGATATCTTCCGCAAAGCTACAGCCACTAATAGCATCTTACACCATAGCAGCTCACACCTCCCGGCCACCCTGAAGGGTATACCAAAAGGTGAATACATCAGACTGAGGAGAAACTGCACAGAAGATACCACTTTCCAGAGAAGAGCAGAAGAACTTCGGAATCGTCTGGAAAATAGAGGGTACAAAAAGAGGACATTAGAACAGGCCTACAATAACATCAAAAAAATGCCCAGAACCAGCCTTCTGACACTTAAGAAAAAGATCAAAGGAGAAAATCAGAAGAGATTCATCAGTACTTATTGCAAGGAATGGAAAAATATTAATCAAGCCCTGCTGAAGCACTGTCATATACTGACGACAGATGATGATCTTAGAAAAGAAATTGGATGTAGGATTCAAATTAGCTGGAGAAAATCCCCTAATCTACGTAACAAATTAGTGCGTAGCCACATTGTCAGGAAGAAGAAACAAGATCCCCCGATACAGGGTTGCTATCCCTGTGGAAAGTGCAAAGCCTGTAGATTCATACAAATAACGAAAACTTACTCCAATAAGTACAATGATAATGTCAAAATTCACTGTTTCATTAATTGTGCCACACAATGGGTCATCTACTGCCTGATTTGTCCGTGTGGACTAAGATACGTTGGAATGACTAAAAGACAATTTAAGAAACTAATTTTAGAACATGCCAACAATATTAAGAATGCACAACGAGATCAGTAAAATATGAGCCAACTCACAAGTGTTGCGAGACACTTTAAGAGACAACATGATAGTGACCCTACAAAAATAACATTTTTGGTCTTGAAAAAATTGAAATGGGGATAAGAGGTGGTAATATCACCAAAGAACTCCTTAAAAGAGAATCTAGACAATTTTTTTTACTTGACAGTCTCACACCATCAGGACTGAACGAAGAGATACATTATTCTGCGTTTCTGTAACCATTTTAGTGGTCAGAGATGGAAAGTATTGAATCCACCTGTAGGAACCTAGTTTATTGAATGACCTTTAGAACAACTTGAGAAAATCAGGGAAAATGGCACTAGAATAGTCAATATGCTTGGAAATATGACCCATGGGGACTGTAGAGATACGGTAACAGGCTAAATACGCAGTATATCACGATAGACACCCGAAGCCCAGAATATAAGGAAAGAACACCTTGGGGAGATCTTGTGGAAGGGAAAATAACAGCTTATATCAACTGGAACTACATCTGCAATAAAATGTGTATGTAATTTAAAAGAGGTCTCTTGGGGTACAGGATAAATTTGATATCTCCCTATTTGAGGAATTGAGGGTAGAGAAGAGGGACTATTTGGGGATTCTGAGTATAAGGGATTATCATAACATAATTTGAATCCATATATAATTATTTATAAACCCTTTTTGAACAAAGTGTACCTTATAAATTCTAAACAATGTGTAAATTTTAAAATAATTACTTCAATTAAAGAAGAATATACTTGTCCAGTAGTGTATAGTATTGTCGAAAGAATGACATCAGACATATTTAGTAGATTATTATGGACATCGGAAGGATCTACTTACCTGGAAAGGAGGAGTGTTATCTTATGTATGTAATGAATTATTAAGGACATCTGAAGGATTCACTTACCTGATATTGGAGTAGTCTCATCCTTATAGGGTGTACTTACCTGATAGATCCAGATACACAGTAGATTGGAGAGGAGCAATGTATACCATTCAATATATGTATTTACGATTAAATTGAGCATATAACAAAAAAAGGAGTTTATTGAAACTTGAAGTTGTAGAGTATTAGTATATAACCCACATCATTGGGAGGTAGTGCACAATTTATGAGTTCATAAGTGCATAATATTTGGAATCAATATGTAGGAGGAATACATCCTTTATAGCACACTATATCATATATTTATTACGGAAGTAGTTCAAGTATGGAATATACTATTATAAACAATACAAGAGAGGTCATCAAGAGGGACTGGCCCTTCTGAATTATGATCACGAGCACGATTATTATTATTAATTTGCGTCACACGTCAGTCACATTTGCACACATTATGTTTTCATATATATAAATATATAATATATATAAATAAATAATATAAATATTATTATTTGTAGGATTATACAGGTACTAGGTAATATAAATATATTATAATAGATTATTGTGTTAATATATTACCATAAATTAAGATGTAGGAGAACATATCTGTCACAACATACCATATTGATTATGAAAGTGGTCTAAGC
The DNA here is from genome assembly GCF_028390025.1 of Pseudophryne corroboree. Taxonomy (NCBI): domain Eukaryota; kingdom Metazoa; phylum Chordata; class Amphibia; order Anura; family Myobatrachidae; genus Pseudophryne; species Pseudophryne corroboree. The sequence goes on from NW_026967747.1 coordinate 32,695, forward strand.
ATGTAATAAACTATTATAATATAAGAGGGGTCATCAGGAGGGATTGGCCCTAATGGTTTATCATCACGAGCACAATCACTATGGTTTATGATCATGAGCACAATCACCATAAATAATTTATTTTACACTATAGTCACACTTGCACATACTATACTGTCATAATACACAAATTTTATTATCTGAAGGACAATATAGGCACATGGCAATATAAACCACATTATAATAAATTAATATGACACATTACACGGTTTGATGTTTCACAGTTTATTTTTTATAGTTATTTTGGCACAGTCACTTTTATTTATTTATTAATTTTTTATTTTATTATTTTTTATTCACAAATCAATTATTAGAATTATCAGTCACTTTTGCATCACTCAATACAATGAACCATTTAGTATTTGCAGTGGGGATTTGTATAATTACAATAGAAATGGATATAGTGAGGATATTTATAAGTATGCTATAAGGCAGTAGATAATTCTATTTTTTAAGTTCCCCCATAAAGATTCCATAAATTAAAACAGAGAGCACAAATGGCGTACTTGTCAAACATCTCAAAATAATTTATGAATGGGCAATAATCTGCATGGTATTCATTATAACAATTAGGATTTGCAAGGTATTTATTATAACTATCAGGACCTCAATCCCGTTTAGCCATGTAAATATCCCTTAGGTTATTTAATTTACAGGTTACAGGGTGTTTAAACCATTCAGACACAGGTTAAATAGTATACTACAGGGGGGAAGAATGATAGATTCTTCATTAAATCTAATTAGCGGCCAGTACGGAATCGCTGACAGGGCGGCTATGGAGAAGTAAGGGAGACGCGCTGCAGCTGTGTGTAATAGCAGCCGCTGAGAAGCAGCGCACTGATTGTAACGGACAGGGATTTGAATTCCCTGTCCGATGTGTCCATTGGCTCTAGCTTGCTCGGCTCTCCTATGACAGGTAGTCAACATGTATAAATACACTTCCTGGGGCGGGCGCCGAGTACTATAGCCCTGACGAAGCTTAGTAAAGTGAAATGCGCATTGGCATCGCTGTGCGCTGTCTACACTGTGTTAAAATATGTACTGCATACTTGTGAATCTATATAGGCTACTAATGTTAGTTTAGAGGGGATCATTGTTTATAACACGACAGGCTTGCTGGCCGTAATTATGTGAGATAGGAGTGTTCAAATTGAAAAGAATACATCAGCTTGGCTCACGTATACTGCCACTGTGAGTTATAGGGAATATTGTGGCTGTTTGCAGCTAAGTTTGATGCTGGATGAACTGCAATTGATATATTTAGGGTCCAATGACCATGTACCTATAAAGATTTAGAGAACGCCAGCCAGGCTGTGAAGTATAGTAGAGGTGGGACTGTCATCAAAATATCTCACAAATAAAAGTTTGATGACATAGGAGTCCATCCATATTATTGTCAGGCAGATATTTAAGACGCATGGTTTAATTCTGCAGCTCTCTATTATATAATGACTGTTAATAAGTTGGTGTATTAAGGACAAAGCGAGTGTTATTTAATACTCATAACACTACCAAATACTAGTGGCAATTCTGAAGAGTCACTGATACAATACAGTTATCTGACAATATAAATCTCACATCTGTGTAGTAATAGGCAGTAAAATCAGCAGTCACTTAAAGTGTTAATAAACATTGATATTATATAGGATAATATAAGCCTTAGTTGATTACATATACAGACAATTATACTGTCTTTTGGTATGAGCAGCATGGTTTGGAGAAAAACACTTTCTTTTTTGTTCACTCTTTAGCAATAAATGTTATATTATCATTTTTTGTAAAAGAAAGTGTCAGTTATGTCACAAGATTTCCTACACTTGTGGCTTTGCATAGACATCACTGGCAATAACAGTCAGTGGCAGTCTTGAGTGATTATTTTATCACGTTCTCCATCCGTGCTAGAAGAAATCTTTGTTCACCCCTCAGCAACGAATGTTACACTATGATTCTTTGCAAAAGAAAGTGCTAGTAATGTTGCAATAATTTTTACATTGTAGCTATTCCTAGACATCACTGGCAATAATTGTCAGTGATAGTCTTAAGTGATTATCTTATCACTTTACCTATCATAGGTGTTCATTGAAATTACAGAATAAAGACAGCACACAAGCATTTTCTTTTCATAAAATGTATTCACGTAAAAAAAACAAAAAAAATCTTTTTCTTTCTTACACATTTCTGTCTCTATTGATTTTATATTTCACTTGTACAGATGTGTCCACTTACATCTTTGCTTTTTTTTAAATTTGGCACAACATTTAAAACACGGCTCAGCTATTTTTCACAAGTTGCGAGTGAATGAACTTTAAAATTTTTGTTTGCCATAATAGAAGAATATGTATAAAGTAACATATTAAAGAAGCAAATTAAGAAAAATCACAAGGCATGGCTAAATATCTCAGTCTATGGCATGCAAAACTGTGCCATATATGGCGGGATATAGCAAAGATATATGTGGACACATCTGTATATCCTTCTCTAAAAGGACGTAATACATCATATGTGGTAATATTTAATACATTTATATCACATATGGGTATCGTAACCTCAATTTTAACAATAAAGTATAGAACATGTTTTTGCTTTTTTCATTAAAGAAGAATTGAATCTTTTTCTGAAGGGGAAGAGTGCTGCTATTTAAGTTGATTGACTGTTTTCTCTTTTAAATTTGAACTGGAAATGCTGTCTGAAATATTAATGCTGTTTATGCTATCGCTATTCGGGATTTTGTACACAACATAACGACAAAATTAATTGAGCATGGCATTGTATTTTGTAGAAGTGGACTTTTTTTATATAAAGAGAAGTAGCAACACACCAAATAACTTTATTGTATTAAAAAATAATAAATAAATACATTAAAATAATATAATAATTGCACGTCGCACTGTATTGAACCCAGGAATGCATGCATTGCAGGCAGGCACTGTACTCGTTAGGCCATAGCAAACCATGCTGCAGAACTGCCCTCCAGGTGTTTATGTGATGTGTTTTATCTGATTGCTTTTTAAAAAAAAACAGATTGAATCCGCCAAATGTTGGAAAAGCAATGGAGACCATCTGGGAGTCATAATGATGAGATAGGGACCCAGTGGTACTGTGCATTAAATATTTCTGGTCATTTAAAGCAAATGATCTGGAAATGCTGTCCGAAATATTAATGCTGTTTATGCTAATGCTATCCGGGATTTTGTACACAACGTAACGACAAAATAAATTGAGTGAACAGGGCCGCAGCGTGGCATTGTATTTTGAAGAAGCAGACTTTTTTTTCTATAAAGAGAAGTAGCAACACACCAAATAACTTTATTGTATTAAAAAAGAATAAATAAACAGATCACTGCCTACTGCCACAGCATTGTATTCAGCACTGTAGACTTAAGGTGAGAGCATTCACCACCCAGTGGTTAAACTGTGTATTACATGGCATGGGATACAATGCACGCCATAACGTTATTTCCAACTTGCGACACAGGACGGAATGAGGGCCATAGTATCTCACCTGGCAGGTAAATAGGAGTTGGGCTAGAGCTGGGGAGGGTCGCTGCTCGGGCACCCCCCTGTCAAGTGAAGGAGATCCAACTGAGGCAGCACAAGGGAACTCTCGAAAGAAGAACAAGGCTAGAGGAAGGTCTGAGACAAAGAAATCTGACTTTCACCAGAGCTGACCAGAGGAAAGCACAAACACAGTCCCCCACTACCACAAATAATGCAGTCGAGTTTCCCACATTTGGGGAAATCACAGGGGTCAGCATACCAAGAATGCAATGAATGGACCTCACCCTGGGAGAACAATCTTCATGACCATGGTATCTCCTATGCAAAATAAGTATGATTTGGGATAGGGCTGGGGAGGGCTGCTGCTCAGGCACATCTCTGCCAAGTGAAGGAGATTCAACTGAGGCAGCACAAGGGAACTCTCATCTGGGGACAATAACTGCAGGGAGAACACATTTTCAGATGAACATGGGAGGGCAGAAGGCTGCCTAATACTGAAGCACCCCCAAACAACAAACCAAATGCAACAACTAGTACAAGCATTCCTGGGGGAAGGCCTGCAGCAGATGGATTTGCATGTGGTGATGTCATCCAAGCAGTGGGTCAAAGTTTGCTTCAACCATCGTCTGCATATGAAAAGAGAAAAGGGGCGTGCAGAGCTCTTCTACTTCTAACTACTGGTACATTAATGAATATGTATAAGGTTGTAGTTTATCCATTATGCCTTTACTACCTTACCTTCCCCCAACCCCTCCCTCCCCTCCCCTCTTCTCCTTATAGCTTTCTTTGTTCTCTCCCCCTCATGTGTGCGTTATTTGTTTTCTCTTACGCCCTAGAGGATTCTGGGGTCACATTAAGTACCATGGGGTATAGACGGGATCCGCAGGAGACATGGGCACTTTAAGACTTTCAAAGGGTGTGAACTGTCTCCTCCCTCTATGTCCATCCTCCAGACTCCAGTTTTAGAATTGTGCCCAGTGAGACTGGATGCACTACAGGGGAGCTCTACTGAGTTTCTCTGAAAAGACTTATGTTAGTTTTTCTTATTTTCAGGGAGGCTGCTGGCAACAGTCTCCCTGCTTCGTGGGAGAGAAGTATGACCAACTTCTAGTAAGTTCAATCGCTCTGCTTCTGGCTGACAGGACACCATTAGCTCCTGAGGGTGCTGATCGCTGGGTACGCCTAGATGCTCACTCCCGTAGCCTGCCGTCACCCCCTTACAGAGCCAGAAGTCAGAAGACAGGTGAGTAGCAGAAGAACAGAAGACTTCTTCTCCAGTGACGGCATTCTGAGGTACCGCGCAGCGAGCGGAACGCTGCGCGCCATGCTCCCACACAAACACAGGCACTGCAGGGTGCAGGGCGCAGGGGGGGGGGCACCCTGGGCAGCATAAATTCCTCACAAAAGGCTGGCAAAAGTGGACATTAGTGCCTGGACACTGTCCTTACCCCGCCAGCGTAATTAATTATTTATTTCTGAGCAGGACAGAAGCGCGCCATTACAGCGGCGGGGCTTCTTCCTCACCTCACCAGCACATCTATAGAGCGTTACAAGTCTATCACTATAGAGTTTATTATTTCCCAGACTGTGTACTTTTGGCGCTGGGTTGTGAGCTGAAAATTCCTCTGTGTCCCTCTGACAGATTAACCGAAAGTCTGTCCCCCATAAACCGGTGTGTCTGTGGGTACTTGGTACATGTGTGTCAACATGTCGGTGGCTGAATGTTTTTCCCAAGAGGAATCTATATTAGGAATGCAGACATGTGATGGTGGCCCTGTTGGCACCACCAATAACTGACTGGGTGAAAGTTTCAGTAATATCAGAGTAAGGTTGGATAAATCTGTGTCCCAGATACAAGACGTTCATCGCTATGCTTCTTTTCCCTCAGGCCCCGCGAGGTAGCAAAAATGTTATTTTGCCCAGTTACTACACACTGATACTGACACGGATACTGATTCCTATGTCAACCATAATGTTTCCTGATTAGATCCAATATTGGCAAGGAGCATTCAGTACATGATTGTGGATATTAAGGACATATTAACATCACTGAGGACCCTACTGTTCCTGACAAAGGGGTCTATATGTATATATATATATATAGATAGATATATAATGAAAGCTGATGTTACGTTCCTCCATCTCTGTTTGAGAAAGTCTGGGCCAGCTTGACAAGATGGTTTCAAATCCCCAAAAGGATTCCAGTTGTTTATTCATTTCCCGCTGCAGACAGAATAAAGTGGGAGTCACCCCCTGTTCTGCTCGGGGCCCTGTCACAAATCCAGCGGATCGTATGCAGGAAGCTACATTATTTCTAGTTATGTAACCATGGGTACATTACTTAGACCTGCCATTACATGCGCATGGGTGAGTAGTAGTATTCAAGAATTGGTCGAATACCTTGTCATCCGATATAGATACCCTGGAGAGATGGGATACTCCTTACGTTGGATCATATCAAGGACACTGCAGCATACTTGCGTGAGACTGCAAGGGATATACGACTCTTGAGTTCACGGGCCAATTTCATGGCAGTCTCGGATAGGGGGCATTGTGGATTCACCAAGGGAATGCTGATGCTGACTCCAAGAAGAAAGGGAGTCTCTTCCCTATGAAGGTGAAGCCTTGTTTGGTGACGGCCTAGTAGATTTGATCTCGGCAGCTCCCGCAGGTAAGTCAACCTTCTTGCCCTATGTTCCCTCCCAACGGATGAAGACGCATCATTATCTGACGCAGTCATTTCGGCCCAATAGATATGCAAGAAGTTAAGATTCCCCTTTTTTTGCAGGTAGAGGAAGGAGAAGAGGGAAGAGGTCTGCAGCCTCTTCAAGATCGCAGGAGCAGAGATCATCCTCTGCTTCTGCCAAATCCACTGCATGATGCTGGGGCTCTCTTGCAGGAGCCTGCACCAGTGGGGGCACGTCTAAAACTCTTCAGTCAGTTCTGGATTCGTTCGGACCTGGACTGGTGGGTTTTACAAATAGTGTCCCAAGGGTACAAACTGGGGTTTCAAGATATTCCCCCTCACCGATTGTTCAAATCTGCCTTAGTCAGCAAGGAGAAGGTTTTTATTCAAGCCTCTTCATGGTCCCGAAGCCGGACGGCTCAGTCAGACCAATCTGAAATCTGAAATCCCTCAATTTCTACCTAAAGAAATTAAATTTCAAGATGGAATCTCTCAGGGCAGTGATCTCCAGTCCGAAGGAAGGAGATTTCATGGTTTTGGTAGACATAAAGGATGCCTACTTATATGTTCCCATTAAGCCACTGCATCAAGCTACCTGAGGTTTGCAATTCAGGATTGTCATTACCAATTTCAGATGTTGCCGTTTGGTCTGTCCACGGCTCCGAGGATTTTCACCAGGGTGATGGCGGAAATGATGGCTCTCCTTCGCAATCAAGGAGTCACAATTATCCCGTACTTGGACGATCTCCTGATAAAGGCGAGATTCAGGGACCAGTTGGTGCAAAACATTGTACTCTCCCTGACAGTTCTTCAACAACATGGTTGGCTCCTAAACTTGCCAAAATCGCAGTTGGTCCCAATGACGCGGTTGTTGTTTTTGGGAGTGATACTGGACACAGAAGAGGTTTTCTTCCAGTGGAAAGGCTCTGGAGATCCAGAGTCTGGTCAAACAGATTATGAAACCAGCAAGAGTGTTAATACATCAATGCATTCGGTTGCTGGGGAAGATGGTTGCGGCCTACGAGGCCATTCAGTTTGGCAGGTTCCATGCCAGAGTGTTCCAGTGGGACCTGTTGGACAAGTGGTCCGGATCCCACCTACACATGCACCGGAGGATAATCCTATCTTCCAAGACCAGTATCTCACTCCATTGGTGGCTGCACAGTTCTCACCTCCTAGAGGGGCGATGGTTCGGGATCCAGGACTGGATCCTAGGTACCACGGATGCAACCCTCCAAGGCTGGGTAGCAGTCACACAGGGGGAAAACGTCCAAGGAAGATGGTCAAGTCAGGAAAGTTGTCTCCACATAAATGTTCTGGAGTTAAGGGCCATTTAATAACTGCAGACACAGTACGCACTGGGACGGGTGCCCAGCATCCTCTACGGACTAACAGAAAAGGATTTACCGGTAGGTATTAAAATCCTATTTTCTCTAACGTCCTAGAGGATGCTGGGGACTCCGTAAGGACCATGGGGATAGACGGGCTCCGCAGGAGACATGGGCACTTTAAGAAAGAATTTAGTTCTGGGTGTGCACTGGCTCCTCCCTCTATACCCCTCCTCCAGACCTCAGTTTGATACTGTGCCCAGTGGAGACTGGGTGCTTTTCAGGAGCTCTCCTGAGCTTTCTGACAGAAAGTATTTTGTTAGGTTTAACATTTTCAGGGAGCACTGCTGGCAACAGACTCCCTGCATCGAGGGGCTGAGGGGAGAGAAGCAGCCCTACTCTCTGAGTTGCAAGGTCCTGCTTCTTAGTCTACTGGACACCATTAGCTCCTGAGGGATTGGTACACAGGATCTCACCCTCGCCGTCCGTCCCAGAGCCGCGCCGCCGTCCCCCTCGCAGAGCCGGAAGATAGAAGCCAGGTGAATATGAGAAGAAAAGAAGACTTCAGAGGTGGCAGAAGACTTCATGATCTTCACTAAGGTAATGCACAGCACTGCAGCTGTGCGCCACTGCTCCCATACACCTCACATACTCCGGTCACTGTAAGGGTGTAGGCAAAAAAAAACCATATATACAGCTGGGCACTGTATATATGTACGAGCCCCCGCCAATTTTACAGTTTAAGCGGGACAGAAGCCCGCCGCCAGTGGGGCGGGGCTTCTCCCTCAGCACTCACCAGCGCCATTTTTTCTCCACAGCACCGCTAAGAGGAAGCTCCCCGGACTCTCCCTTGCTTATACCACGGTAGACAAGAGGGTTGAAAAGAGATGGGGGGGGGGGGGGCACATACAGCAGCGCTACTGGGCAAACATTAAGTTACTGTGTTATTCCTGGGTTATATAGCGCTGGGGTGTGTGCTGGCATACTCTCTCTCTCTGTCTCTCCAAAGGGCCTTTTGGGGGAACTGTCTTCAGAAAAAGGTTGACGTAGGGCTTTGTATATGGGCCCTCATTCCGAGTTGATCGGTCGCAAGGCGAATTTAGCAGAGTTACACACGCTAAGCCTACGCCTACTGGGAGTGAATCTTAGCTTCTTAAAATTGCGACCGATGTATGCGCAATATTGCGATTACTAACTACTTAGCAGTTTCAGAGTAGCACCAGACTTACTCTGCCTGTGCGATCAGTTCAGTGCTTGTCGTTCCTGGTTGACGTCACAAACACACCCAGCGTTCGCCCAGGCACTCCCACCGTTTCTCCGGCCACTCCTGCGTTTTTTCCGGAAACGGTAGCATTTTCAGCCACACGCCCCTGAAACGCCGTGTTTCCGCCCAGTAACACCCATTTCCTGTCAATCACATTACGATCGCCGGAGCGAAGAAAAAGCCGTGAGTAAAAATACTTTCTTCATAGTAAAGTTACTTGGCGCAGTCGCGAACATTGCGCATGCGTACTAAGCGGATTTTCACTGCGATGCAATGAAAAATACCGAGCGAACAACTCGGAATGAGGGCCATAGCCCTTAGTTCCATGATGTTGATGTGAAGACAAGTCTCTTGACTTGACCAAAGACCTTGGAAATTTCTTCCCTGGGTGACTGCACTCCAACCTCGGAGGCTTGCGTCTGTGGTCACCAGGATCCAGCCCTGAATGCCGAATCTGCTTCCCTCGAGAAGGTGAGCACTCTGCAGCCACCACAGGAGTGATACCCTGGCCCTGGGGGACAGGGTGATCAACCGATGCATCTGTAAATGTGACCCGGATCACTTGTCCAGTAGGTCCCATTGGATAGTCCTCGCATGGAACCTGCCGAATGGAATGGCCTCGTATGATTCCACCATCTTTCCCAGGACTCGAGTGCAGTGATGCACTGACACCTGTTTTGGTTTCAATAGATTCCTGACAAGAGTCATGAGTTTCTGGGCCTTTTCTATCGGGAGATAAACCCTCTTCTGGTCCGTGTCCAGAATCATGCCCAAGAAAGACAGACGAGTCGTAGGAACCAACTGCGACTTCGGGATATTGAGAATCCAGCCGTGTTGCTGTAACACTTTCAGTGAAAGTGATACGCTGTTCAGCAACTGCTCTCTTGATCTCGCTTTTATGAGAAGATCGTCCAAGTACGGGATAATTGTGACACCTTGCTTGCGCAGGAGCACCATCATTTCCGCCATTACCTTGGTGAAAATTCTCAGGGACCGTGGAGAGACCAAACGGCAATGTCTGAAATTGGTAATGACAGTCCTGTAACGCAAATCTGAGGTACGCCTGATGAGGTGGATAAATGGGGACATGAAGGTATGCATCCTTTATGTCCAGGGACACCATAAAATCCCCCCTTCCATGCTTGCGATGACCACTCTTAGCGATTCCGTCTTGAATTTGAACCTTTTCAAGTATAGGTTCAGGGATTTCAAATTTAATATGGGTCTGACCGAACCGTCCGGTTTCGGGACTACAAACATGGTCGAGTAATATCCCTTTCCTTGTTGGAGGAGGGAAACCTTGACCACCACCTGTTGAAGATACAATTTTTGTATTGCATATAACACTATCTCCCTTTCCTGGGGAGAAGTTGGTAGAGCCAATTTGAAAAATCGGCGAGGAGGCACTTCTTCGAATTCCAGCTTGTGACCCTGAGAAACAATTTCTATTGCCCAGGGATCCACCTGGGAGTAAACCCAGATGTGGCTGAAACTCCGAAGAACGTGCCCCCACTGGGCCGGACTCCGCCAGTGGAGCCCTAGCGTCATGCGGTAGATTTTGTAAAGGCTGGGGAGGACTTCTGTTCCTGGGAACTAGCTATGTTGTGCAGCTTTTTTCCTCTGCCCCTACCTCTGGCAAGAAAGGACGCACCTCGCACTTTCTTGTTTCTTTGTGACCGAAAGGACTGCATTTGATAAGGTAAAAAATTTGATTTTCCAGCTGTAGCTGTGGAGACTAGGTCCGAGAGACCTTCCCCAAACAATTCCTCACCCCTGTAAGGTAAAACCTCCATATGCCTTTTTGAGTCGGCATCACCTGTCCATTACCGTGTCCATAGGACTCTTCTGGCAGAAATCGACATAGCGTTTATTCTAGAACCCAGTAGACTAATGTCTCTTTGAGCATCTCTCATATATATGACAGCATCTCTTATATGCCCCAGGGTCAATAAAATAGTATCCTTATCTAGGGTATCCATCCCCTCAGATAAGGTATCCGTCCGTGTCACTACACACCCAGGCCGACGCAATTGCCGGTCTGAGTAAGGTACCTGAATGTGTATAAATGGACTTCAGGGTAATCTCCTGTTTGCGGTCAGCAGACTCTTTGAGGGTAGCCGTATCCTGGGACGGGAGGGCTACCTTCTGGGATAAGCATGTTAATGCTTTGTCCACCCTAGGGGAGGATTCCCATCGTAACCTATCCGTTGATGGGAAAGGATACGCCATAAGAATCCTTTTGGAAATCTGCAGTCTTTTATCTGGAGATTCCCAAGCTTTTTCACATAACTCGTTCAGCTCGTGTGAGGAGGGAAAGGTTATCTCAGACTTCTTTCCCTTGTACATATGTACCCTCTTGTCAGGGTCAGGGGGTTCCTCTGTGATGTGCAAAACATCTTTTATTGCCATAATCATATATCGAATGGATTTTGCCAATTTTGGCTGTAACTTTGCATCATCGTAATCGACACTGGAGTTAGAATCCGTGTTGGTATCTGTGTCAACAATCTGGGATAGTGGGTGCTTATGAGACCATGACAGTTCCTGCGACATAGGATCAGGCATGGGTTGAGACCCTGACTGTCCCAAAGCTTCAGCCTTGTCTAATCTTTTGTGCAATGAGTTTACACTAGCATTTAAAACATTCCACATATCCATCCAGTCAGGTGTCGGCGCTGTCGGCGGAGACACCACATTCATTTGCTTCCGCTCCTCTCTAATATAGCCTTCTTCCTCAGACATGTCGACACATGCGTACCGACACACCACACACACAGGGAATGCTTTTTCTGAAGACAGTTCCCCCACAAGGTCCTTTGGAGAGACAGAGAGAGAGTATGCCAGCACACACCCCAGCGCTATATAACCCAGGAATAACACAGTAACTTAATGTTTGCCCAGTAGCACTGCTGTATGTAATTTGCGCTGAATTATGTGCCCCCACTCTCTTTACAATCCTCTTGTCTACCGTGGTATAAGCAGGGGAGAGTCCGTGAGCTTCCTCTCAGCGGTGCTGTGGAGAAAAAATGGCGCTAGTGAGTGCTGAGGAAGAAGCCCCGCCCCCTCGGCGGCGGGCTTCTGTCCCGCTTAAACTGTAAAATTGGCAGGGGCTCATACATATATACAGTGCCAAAAAGAGGTTTATATTCTGCCCAGGGCGCCCCCCCCTGCGCCCTGCACCCTTACAGTGACCAGAGTATGTGAGGTGTATGGGACCAATGGCGCACAGCTGCTCAGTTGTGGAAGAGCAGAAAGACCGGATTGGACTACCTTCTATAGTAAAGGATATCTTTCTATTTATTGACCCTCCCCTTATATGTGTCTGTCTTTCAATAAAGCTTCGGGCTTGTGATTCCCTCACTCTCTTACACTCCACACCCATAGCCTTATTAACTGTTGTATTATTGTATAGTTTAAATGTATAGTGCAGTTCATGATTTATAGTGTAGGCTGGCCTGTGCTGTAATTCTTGAACTGTACTATACCGTCAGCATTTGTATTGTGTTTTGGCTGTGCTGCAACACGGTACTTATGTGTGTAATGTTTATGTATGTTTTTTTTGCTTATTTATGTCAATAAAGACTGCTTTTTCAATCCAATATCTGAAAACAATCAATGTTTATCTTTGATGGCAATAGAAGTGGTATGATATTTGCTGCTTTTGAAAGCCAATATCTGATACAGTATGTCCCCTATCTGGGAACCATATATTAAATGGCTTTTCAGAAAAGGGAGATGGGAGAAGAGCTTTCAGTACTTGTAGGACCAATGCACATTTCCTATTCTAGCCTCCAAAAACAGATTCAGTTGCATTTTCCAGCGTGTTTTGGATGCGCCTTTGCAAATGTCTTACATCGACAAACTTATTTAGTACTATTTTGCAAATAGGGTTACATTGTCGCAACATTGTGTTCCATAATTGCTTGATTTTTTAAATGCAACAATTGATAAAGACACCTGAATGCTTATAGCAAGGGAAGCCAGGTGAGAAATCTGCTTTCTTTCAAATTGGGCGCTCACTTTGAGCTGAATGAGGACTGCTGGCACGGCACTCAGGCGACAGGAGGAATCTTGGTCATGCTCTGGTTTCTCTTCAGAACGAACAAATCTTTCGCCTTTTACTAAAGATTTCCGTGGAGAGGAGCAAAACTGAGTTTTATCTCAATTTTTGCATGCCCCATATTATTGGGGTTTCTTTTATCAGTTTAAAGACAGAACGAGTGTGCTTTCTTGGTAGCTTTAATGTAAGTTTATTTGCATAACAATGACAGTAAATGCCTGTTTCTTTTCAAACAGAACTTTCTTGACCATACTAATTGCTTGAAAGATCTGGGAGCACATGGAAAAAGAGTACAAACCATGCTTATAGCAAGGGGAAGCCTGGTGAGAAATCTGCTTTCTTTCTTTCAAATTGGGCGCTCACTTTAAGCTGAATGAGGACTGCTGGCTTGGCACTCAGGTGACAGGTGGAATCTTGGTCATGCTCTGGTTTCTCTTCAGAACGAACAAATATTTCGCCTTTTACTAAAGATTTCCGTGGAGAGGAGCAAAACTGAGTTTTATCTCAATTTTTGCATGCCCCATCTTATTGGGGTTTCTTTTATCGGTTTAAAGATAGAACGGGTGTGCTTTAATGTAAGCTCATTTGCATAGAAATGACAGTAAATGTTTGTTTCTTTTCAAACAGAACTTTCTTGACCATGTTACTTGCTTGAAAGATCTGGGAGTACGTGGAAAAGAGTACAAACCATGCTTATAGCAAGGGGAAGCCTGGTGAGAAATCTGCTTTCTTTCTTTCAAATTGGGTGCTCACTTTGAGCTGAATGAGGACTGCTGGCACGGCACTCAGGCGACAGGAGGAATCTTGGTTATGCTCTGGTTTCTCTTCAGAACGAATAAATCTTTCGCCTTTTACTAAAGATTTCCGTGGAGAGGAGCAAAACTGAGTTTTATCTCAATTTTTGCATGCCCCATCTTATTGGGGTTTCGTTTATCGGTTTAAAGATGGAATCACAAGCCCGAAGCTTTATTAAAAGACAGACACATATAAGGGGAGGGTCAATTAATAGAAATATATCCTTTACTATAGAATGTAGTCCAATCCGGTCTTTCTTCTCTTCCACAACTGAAAAACGGATAGTGTTCCCAAGCCTTCCATCCTGGAATATTTTCGGTCTTTCGCCAATGAAGAAAACAATCCATCCAGCAGACCCTTCAACCATGATACAAGATCACAACCAAAAGGCCAAGAAGCGACTACACTTGATCTTGACCAAAACGGCTAAAACTTAGCTGTAGGCTGAAATGGGGTGGAGGAAAGTGCAGTGCACCAAAACGTAAGCTGACACAATCACGGAGAATGCGCCAACATATATGCTCTTCTATCAATATTTTGCAAACCTGCTCTTGTCCCCTCCAGCTGCTCCATGTAGATTTGACATCTGGCAAGGTGCATAACCCACTGACAAGCAGGCACATGTCAGGAATCGACTCACCACTGTCACATCTCTCCGTCGGTGCGGACTCCGTCCGGGATCCCTACGTTCTGCTGTCACCCGTCTCGCTGTCGCCAGATGTCATCCTGGGCCTGGGAGCGCTCCTGTTGTCAGCGGGCATGTGAGCACGCCGCGTTCCCGCCGGGCCGCGGCATGGGAGCCGCCATGACAGTCCTTCCCAGTCTGAGTGCGGCGGCCAATCCGGAGCTTGGCTACTCCAGCCAATGCCTGCACATGAAGGGGTATATCAGGAGCTGCAGGATGAGCCTGTGGTTGTCCTGAACTTTGTGTCAGTCCTGCGACCCATGTATCTGGATCTGGTACCTGTTCCTCCGTGTTCCTGGTTCCCTACCCGCAGGACTAATGTCTCTGGTGACTTCCGCCAACCACCCACGCCCAGGGAGCGGGACTTCCGCCAACCGCTTCTGTATAGTGGATGTCCCTGGCGGCTTCCGCCAACCACTGGACTTCCACCTAACCGCCGCTCGTGTAACATCCTGTGATGCAGGCTCTATCTCGGCCCCGTCACTTCCGGTGATGCGGATCTTGTAAGCATCCATTACTCTGCATACTATTAATTGTGGACACTGCTGCAGCTGCATACACTACTGCCAACCATTCATTCCCTTTTTGCCATCCAATAGACCAGGAAGTGATAACCGGTCTTAATAACCCTATTGCATCTCCTTGGCATATATATATACAAAATATATTATAATATATCCAGATTAAAAATCCAATTTTCAGAGATGATAGAACCTACAAATAAACATAGATTAAAACATTATAAGGATAAAACAATAAATAAATAAATAATGATTTTGAACTTCCTGGGTGTGGGTGGTTGGCGGAAGTCACCAGATACATTAGTCCTGCGGGGATGGTTAGCGGAGGTCCCGCTGCCGAGTCACCAGCGGAGATCCCGGCCAGCATCGGAACATGTTTCGATTAGTACATGGGCTGAGTGTTGGGGGCTCCTTTCTAAAGCCCAATGCCTGCAGGGATTTAAGGACATTGATAGCTGGTTAAATACGGAACCACGCCCCCGGAAGTGATGTATCGGTAATCGTCGCCCGAGATTGGAGGATTGCATCTCCATGGCAACTTACTTGTGATACAACAGCTGATTACAATAGAGAATTAGGATTCTAATTGGTGAACTTTTGAATAAATATATGGATCAGAATACTGTCCCTTACTTCACCTTGAGAAAGACCCGCAGCATCGTGGGTGGAAACGCGTTGGTAATTAAGGGACAGCCCGGACTCCGAAGCTGCTGCTGCTGAAAGATCTGGAGAGCTGAATTGATTGCCAAGATTGGTTCCAGTGGTCTTTTCCGGAGAGACGCTTGGTGACTATATTACAAACTGCTTTTCTTGAGATCTGACAAAAATCAGTTCTCATTTTTTGCTGGTAATTATTCTGGCCTCCCATTCTCAGCAGAATCTTTGTGGAGAATACTTTTATGTGAATTATGTTTATGTAAACGTGTGTTAGTGTTTTTTCATTAAATTGTGATTGTACTACACATGTGATTTTTTCTTTACATATCTCCCTGCATTTGTGAGGAATTGAGAAGTGAAAGAGGATTGCAACTGTGTCCTGGATTTCTTCTACTTATTAAGGAATGTACCACTCCTTTTATAATATTTTTGTTGCTGTATTGAGCGCCTGAGGGAATACTTTCTCCACCACTTGTTTCCTTCCTGATATGTTCTTCTCTCGTTTTAACTTTAAGCTTCATTTCCGCCCAGGTTCTCAGAATATCAAGGCAGACGCTATCACTGACCTGATTTGGGAGTGTTGTGGACTCGGGGCTTCTTCCGATGACTGGGAAGAGGAACAGCTACTGGGTTGCAGTAGAGATGGCCGGATGTAGGTCTTCCTCATGCAGGATTAAGATGGCAGACAGGAAGCACGGAAGAATTCTTGAAGGTTTCCTGAAAGACAAGACTTGTAGAGATACTGAATGCTGAGGTACAGAGGTACTGAAGTGCTGGAGACACAGGTATTGAGGCACGGCGGTGCCGGAGGCACAGAAATGCTGAGTGCTGAGGCACTGTGGTGTTGGAGACACTGTGGTGTTGGAGGCACTGTGGTGTTGGAGGCACTGAGGTGCTGATGGTACAGGTACTGAGACACGAAGGTTCCGGGAGCACAGTGAGACTGAATGCTGAGGCACTGGAGGCACTGAAGTGCTGGAGGCACGGAGGTGCATGGAGGCACGGAGGTGCTTGGAGGCATGGAGGTGCTTGGAGGCACGGAGGTTGGAGGCACGGAGGTGCTTGGAGGCACGGAGTTGCTTGGAGGCACGGAGGCGCTTGGAGGCACGGAAGTGCTTGGAGGCATGGGGTGCTTGGAGGCACAGAGGTGCTTGGAGGCACGGAAGTCCTTGGAGGCACGGAGGTGCTTGGAGGCACGGAGGTGCTTTGACGGAGATCGCAGGAACGTGGGAGCTCTGGAAATCACAGCTTCTGAGGCAGAAATGAAGATACTCAGGCACCGGATCTCTGCCCGGCGTCTGGTTTTGAATTCCCCGCCCTTGCCTGATTGGCGGAGCAGGCAGGTGACGTCAGTCCTGCTCTGCCTTCTTGACCTCACTCACGATGGCGGCGCCCTCGCTCCGGGAAGCCGCCGGAGGAACACGCCGACCCGCCGACGGGACCGGAGACCGCCGGGGGAAGAGAGGCGCCGGGCAGGCATGGTCACCCGCAGGGACAAGCGCTGCCTCCTCCAGGAGTGGCCCCTGGACACTTTTCGGGCTTAGTTGGATGTCTGGAGTGGAAGATCTGAACCAGTCGAGGAGCCGTTACTTCAGTAGCCTTAATCCAACTTCTCTCCTCAGGGCCATAACCCTTCCAGTCTACCAAGTATTGTAATTTTTTATGAAGATAACGAGAGTCAAGAATAGCTTTGATTTCAAACTCCGTTCCAGCTTCTGTCACTACAGACGTTGGCCTAGGGGATGCTGAGTGGAACCGATTCAGAATGAGGGGACGGAGGAGAGAAACATGAAAGGCGTTAGTTATTCGAAGGTGGGAAGGCAAACCCAGTTTACAGACCACAGGATTTAAGACTTGTAGCACAGGGTAAGGACCAATGAACCTTGGAGCGAACTTCATGGTGGGCACCTTCAACCGGAGATTACGTGTGGACAGCCATACCCTGTCCCCAACTTTGTATTGAGGTGCAGCTCGCCGTTTCTTATCTGCGAAGAACTTGTACCGGACTGAAACCTTCTTAAGATTTGCATGAACCTTTCTCCAAATTTGTCCGAAGTGTCGTAGAGTGGACGTTACAGCTGGAACCTCTTCTATCGGAAGGCTTGGAAATTCTGGAACACGTGGATGGAACCCGTAGTTGACGAAGAATGGTGATTCCCCAGTGGAAGAATGAAACAAATAGTTGTGGGCAAACTCCGCCCAAGGCAACAACTCCACCCAGTTGTCCTGTGAAGGGGAGAGATACAAACGAAGGAAAGTCTCTAGATCTTGATTGACTCGTTCCGTTTGACCATTTGTTTGGGGATGATAAGCGGATGAAAACTTAAGTTTAATTTGTAGAGTTGAACAGAGGGCTTTCCAAAACCTGGCGGTGAACTGTACCCCACGGTCAGAAACTATTTCTTGTGGCAACCCATGCAATCGAAAATGTTCTTGGATGAACAGTAGAGCCAGTTTCGGAGCTGTCGGGAGACCAGTCAAAGGCACGAAGTGTGCCATCTTCGAAAAACGGTCAATGATTACCCAAACGGTGTTGCAACCCTTGGAACAGGGTAAGTCAGTGATGAAGTCCATGGAAATGTGAGTCCAGGGTCTCACAGGGATAGGCAAAGGACGAAGTAACCCTGCAGGAGGCAGATGAGGAGATTTATGTTGTGTACACTGTGGACAAGAATTAACGTAATCTTGTACATCCTTCCTCATGGTGTTCCACCAGTAAGACCTTTGCAGAAACTTGTACATCTTCTGGGCACCGGCATGACCGGAAAACTTGGAGTTATGGACCCACTGTAGTATTCTTGGCCGGAATCTAGCTGGTACGGACATTCTCCCAGGAGGAGGAGCTGGAGTAGTTAAAGCAGCAGAGACAGAAACTGGATTTAGAATTAAACCCCGCTCAGGAGATTCATCCTCGTCTGTGGAAGCTTGTGAACGGGAAAGCGCATCTGCTTTAATATTGAGAGTCCCGGCCCGGTACTTGATAACAAACGAGAATCGAGAAAAGAAAAGTGCCCATCTCGCTTGGCGAGGATTCAAGCATTGTGCGTATTTGATGTACAGCAAATTTTTGTGATCCGTGTAAATGGTAAACACATGTTTAGCCCCTTCCAAAAGATATCTCCACTCTTCCAAGGCGGATTTAATTGCTAAGAGTTCCTGGTCTCCAATAGTATCATTTCGTTTGGCCGGAGAGAATTTACGAGAATGGAAGCCACACGGATGTAATTTCTTATCAGAGGAGTACTGAGAGAGAACAGCCCCAACGCCGACTGAAGATGCATCAACCTCTAGGAAGAAAGGTTCATCGAAATTTGGTTGTTGGAGAACTGGAGCCATCATGAAAGCTAACTTTAAGTGGGAAAAAGCCTCAATGGCTTCGGAAGGCCACAAACTTGGATTAGAACCCTTTCTCGTCAGGGCAGTAATGGGCGCAACAATGGTGGAGAAACCCCTAATGAATTTCCTGTAGTAATTCGCAAAGCCCAGGAACCTTTGTATTGCTTTCAAAGAAAGAGGCTGAGTCCAGTCACGAATGGCAGACAGCTTTTCCGGATCCATGCGAAGCTCCGTCCCCGAGATGATATAACCGAGGAATAGAATTGATGTTACTTCAAAGGTACATTTGGAAAGCTTAGCATAGAGATGATTCTCTCGTAAACGGTGGAGCACCTCTTTGACTTGAGTCCTGTGTTCGACAAGATTCTTGGAAAAGATCAGTATGTCGTCCAAATATACCACAACACTCTGATATAACATGTCACGAAAGATTTCGTTGACAAATCCCTGGAAAACAGCAGGAGCATTACTGAGACCAAACGGCATCACCAAGTATTCGTAATGCCCATCTCGGGTATTGAAGGCAGTCTTCCATTCATCCCCTTCTCGGATGCGTATAAGATTATAAGCTCCCCTCAAGTCGAGTTTGGAGAAAACGCGGGCACCACGAACCCTATCAAATAACTCTGTGATTAGTGGCAAGGGGTATTTATTCTTGATAGTAATATCGTTTAAGCCGCGGTAGTCGATGCATGGTCTCAACCCCCCGTCCTTCTTCTTCACGAAAAAGAAGCCCGCTCCAGCAGGGGAGGAAGAGGGGCGAATAAATCCCTTGAGCAGATTGGACTTAATATACTCCGACATAGCTTGAGTCTCGGGAAGTGACAGGGGATATGTGCGACCACGGGGTGGCGTCTTCCCTGGGACAAGGTCAATAGGACAGTCCCAAGGCCTATGAGGTGGTAACAGATCAGCTGCTAGTTCCGAAAATACATCCTTGTACCCTTGATACGCCTCCAGAATATGCTCTTCATCCGTCTTGGAGGAGACACGGAGCGGACAAACAGGAGTGAGACAATGAGCGTGACAAAAGGAACTCCGGGACAGAATTTGTGAAGACTTCCAGTCAATGTGGGGATTATGAATTTTTTGCCAAGGCATTCCAAGAACCAGATCATGGTGCATTTCTGGGATTACAAAGAGTTCCAGACCTTCCTGACCTGCAGCTTAACTGGTCCCGTGCGCCACATTATAAGACCCTTGGAAATTCTAGTCCCGTTGATAGCCGTCAGGGAAATTGGCCGCTCGATAGGCCGTAACTTTAAACCCAAGCTTTGGGCACAGAAGAAAGAAACGAAGTTCCCCGCAGCCCCGGAATCCAACAGGGCTTCACAAGACTTGGAGACTGAATCGGAGACTAGAGTTACAGGAAGCAAACAGTCCGAAGTTGGAGAAGCTTTTGTCATAACTCCCAGCTTGACTACTCCGGAACAAGCTAGGCCTGCCCGTTTCCGGACGGGATTTACAAAATTTAAGAAAGTGATCTGCGGCTCCACAGTAGAGGCAGAGTTTACCCTCACGATGACGCTGTCGTTCTTCCGGAGACAGTCGGGATCGGTTAATTTGCATGGGCTCGTCCGAGCTAGGTAAAGCCACAGGTCTAGGAGTAGGATTCCGGAACCTGGAACGATCCGAACGGCTACATTCTCTTCCACGTTCCTGCATCCGAAGATCCACCTTGACGCAAAGGGAAATCAACTCTTCTAATGGATCCGGCAGATCCCTTGTAACCAGCTCATCTTTCAGCCGGTCGGAGAGACCGTTCCAGAAGGCAGCTCTCAGGGCATCATTATTCCAGCATAGTTCAGAGGCAATTGTCTGGAAATGAACCACGTACTGACCCACGGAACGGGCGCCCTGTCGAACACGGAGCAAGTCGGAAGAAGCAGTGGTCATCCTGCCGGGTTCGTCGAAAATTCTTCGAAAGGACGTGATGAAGTTGGTATAGTTGGAGACCATGGGATCAGATCGTTCCCATAATGGAGACACCCAATCCAAGGCAGACCCTTCAGCAGAGAAATAATATACTGTATGCTACCTTGGACCGGTCTGTAGGAAAGTTGTGTGCAAGTAGCTCGAAATGTACCTCGCATTGGTTTAAGAAACCGCAACAATTTTTAGGATTCCCATTATAGCGGGACGGAGTAGGCAGCTGAAAGCGTGGGGTGATACCAGCCGAAGTTTGGACATTACTGGCAACAGCAACTGGTGCGACTACTGGAACAGGTGCCGGAATTACAGAGGCTAGAGACGCCTGAATCTGATCCAGACGCCCGGACAACAGCTGGAGGTACTGCATCACCTGACCTTGTGCCGCTTCCTGACTTTGTACTCGGGAAGCCAGGTTCTGGATGGCACTTGAGTCTGTGTTCCGATTCCCCAGGTCCATGTGGCCTGAGTATACTATCACTGACCTGATTTGGGAGTGTTGTGGACTCGGGGCTTCTTCAGATGACCGGGAAGAGGAACCGCTACTGGGTCGCAGTAGAGATGGCCGGATGTAGGTCTTCCTCATGCAGGATTAAGACGGCAGGCAGGAAGCACGGAAGAATTCTTGGAGGTTTCCTGAAAGACAAGACTTGCAGAGATACTGAATGCTGAGGTAGAGAGGTACTGAAGTGCTGGAGACACAGGTATTGAGGCACGGCGGTGCCGGAGGCACAGAAATGCTGAGTGCTGAGGCACTGTGGTGTTGGAGGCACTGTGGTGTTGGAGGCACTGAGGTGCTGGTGGTACAGGTACTGAGACACAAAGGTGCCGGGAGCACAGAGAGACTGAATGCTAAGGCACTGGAGGCACTGAAGTGCTGGAGGCACGGAGGTGCTTGGAGGCACGGAGGTTGGAGGCACTGAGGTGCTTGGAGGCACGGAAGTGCTTGGAGGCACGGTGGTGCTTGGAGGCACGGAAGTGCTTGGAGGCACGGAGGTGCTTGGAGGCACGGAGGTGCTTGGACAGAGATCGCAGGAACGTGGGAGCTCTGGAAATCACAGCTTCTGAGGCAGAAACGAAGATACTCAGGCACCGGATCTCAGCCCGGCGTCTGGTTTTGAATTCCCCGCCCTTGTCTGATTGGCGGAGCAGGCAGGTGACGTCAGTCCTGCTCCGCCTCCTTGACCTCACTCACGATGGCGGCGCCCTCGCTCCGGGAAGCCGCCGGAGGAACGCGCCGACCCGCCGCCGGGACCGGAGACCGCCGGGGGAAGAGAGGCGCCGGGCAGACCAGGTCACCCGCAGGGACAAGCGCGGCCGCCGCTGCCCGCGGTGAGTGACAGGCGCTTTGCCCGGACCATGCAGTCCGAAGAGGAGACGTCCGACTCAGTCCCGCATTCCATCCTGAGCCCAGTGGTATTTGCTTTGTCTCAAGTCTCTCCTGCTCCGCCTCCTGGTAAGACTTTTGTTTCCCCAGAACTCCGTTACAAGTTGCTGTCTTGGGCTCATCAGTCCAAATTCACTGGACATCCTGGTGTCCTGAAGACCTTCAAATTCCTCTCTGAGACGTACTGGTGGCCAAATATGAAAGTTGACATCAAAGACTTTGTGGCATCTTGTCCTAAATGTGCGCAGCACAAGACTCCTCGTCAGTCTCCAGTAGGTCAGTTACAACCATTATCTGTTCCCAGCCGTCCCTGGTCACATCTGTCCATGGATTTCATCTCCGACCTTCCTTCTTCTCAAGGATATAATGCCATCTGGGTTGTGGTGGACAGATTTACCAAAATGGCCCATTTCGTTCCTCTCCAGGGTCTCCCTTCCGCC
Organism: Pseudophryne corroboree; assembly: GCF_028390025.1. Taxonomy (NCBI): domain Eukaryota; kingdom Metazoa; phylum Chordata; class Amphibia; order Anura; family Myobatrachidae; genus Pseudophryne; species Pseudophryne corroboree. Next base: position 55,320 of record NW_026967747.1, read on the forward strand.
CCAAAACTCGCCCAAATCTTCCTACGGGAGATTTTCCGTCTACATGGACTACCCACATAAATAATATCCGACCGGGGTGTTCAGTTTGTGGCGAGGTTTTGGAGAGCCCTCTGTTCTGTGTTAGGTTCCTGGTGCTCAGAACAAGGGAGATGTTATGAAGCGAGTCCAGAGCACCAGGACGTAATGCTGGGAAAGGGGAATGGAAAGGGAATAGCCCCTGGCGCCCTATCTCCGTTGTCTCACCCGTGCTGTCAGTACACTCTTGCGAGACTATGGTTGCTTGAGCCCATGGCAGCCGCGTTTGAAGGGCGGATTACGTCTGCCCAACTTCGATGCCCCCTCAGGTCTTAATGAGAGACAAAGAGTGAACCGAGACAGGGTGATAACAAGGGGCCCTCTGACTAAACAACAAGGCCAGGGGCTACTAACAAACCTAAAACCAAAGTATGTGCGGCTTGCCGCCAAAGGAAAAGAACAACAAAGGAAATGCTGACCACACGCCGACACAATACTTTTGTGTACCGGCGGTGACAGCATAAGCAGAACCCTCTGCAAAACACCAGTGACAGAAATAATAAGGGAATACAGCGGCCTAAGCCGACGGACGCGGCCGTGCCGCTACTCACGGAACCGGTACGAATACTGGCAAACGGACAGGAACTCCCAATGCTGCTGACACAGACTCTCAGAACTGGAGGACAGGCAGAATCCCAAACGACAGACCGGTGGACACCAAGAAGCCAGAAACTTGCACAGGCAAAGGTACTGGACCTCAGGACAGGAACGCCTCACGGCAGGACACGGGATCAGACATAGGAATCGACACAGGGACTGACACAGGAATCGACACAGGAAGCTCAGGAACTAGCAGGAACCAAGCTCAGAACTCAAGCAGACTGAAAACCCAGAAATATCACCAGCGTCTGTGAATTGCAGTCAGCCAGCATATAACAGAGAGGCCTAATTAATAATCCCATGCAGCTGCCCTGTTGCATGATTCCAAACTGACAAGATGCAATTAGCAGCCAGGTGAGGCTGAACACATGGGAACAAGCTGCAATTACACAGACTCACCAGCGGCAGCAGACAAGAGTATTCTAGAACAGAGCAACAGGAAATCCTGGCATGCAAGACAACTTTATAAACATAAAATAGGAATGAACCACTACCTGTGGTTCATAACAGTATCCCCTCCTTAAGGGTGAGCTCCGAGCACCCCATGACACCCACGGGGAACATAAACAGAAGTATAACATGAAATACAGAACAAAACTGCAAAACAGGAATGAGCCACAGCCGTGGCTCATAACATTACCCCCCCCTTGAGGAGGGGTCAAAAGACCCCAAAATTCAGACTATCCAGAACAAGGGATAAAAAAACAAAAACCTGACACACTGGTCTAACAGACAAGAAAACAAAAAACAAGCTGTAGCAACAACTTGTAACAGTGCCCTCCCCTTGATGGTGGCCACTGGACACAAGACAAGGGGAAAAAAATCTTTTTTTTTTTTTTTTATCAAGGCAAGAGTCAAAAATTATTTCTTTTTCTTCTTCTTCTTTTTACAAAGCTCTTTAGGTCTGACCAAGGTAATTCCCCAAACATTGTCTGAACTGATGGTACCACCCAGCAAGGCTGCGTTCAAATCAGAGACAGGTCTCTTACCCTTGGGAGCTGAACTTTCTGGTAAAGTACTATTATTAGAAGAAGAAGTCAAAAAAGCACATCCTGCAGTCAAAACAATGGGCTGGGACTCTTGTGCCGAGTTTACAGTATTTGGTGGACTCTCAGCAGACAAGACGGGTGACTTAGAGGAACCTGAACCAATTTCTTTGGAACCGTATCTTTTAACAATTGCATCACAGAATGCTAGGGGATCCTGAAGAATGGGATCTTCAGCTTTCATTAGGCTGGTCGCCCACTCAGAAGGCTCTCCTCTAAAAGAATAAATCAGATAGAGCCCAAGGTTTTCTGAAGTGATGCCCAGAAATGGTCTAGACAACATAATAGTGTAATAGTGTTTGAAAAGCGCCAGAAATTGGGCGAAGTCCCCATCAAAGGTTATGGATGTTGAGATATCAGAGTCAGGATCTGTTTCCTTCTCATCTGACTGACTGGAGTGATTTGCTAGGACCTGGTCACTATTGACCTTACTCGAGGCTGAGATTCTCTGAAGCCCACCCGGGGCTGAGACTTTCTGAACCACACCCGGGGCAGTGACTTTCTGAACCCCACCCGGGGCAGTGACTTTCTGAACCCCACCCGGGGCAGTGACTTTCTGAACCCCACCCGGGGCAGTGACTTTCTGAACCCCACCCGGGGCAGTGACTTCCGGGAACCCCGCTGGGGCAGTGGCCTCCGGGAACCCCGCTGGGGCAGTGGCCTCTGGGAACCCCGCTGGGACAGTGGCCTCCGGGAACCCCGCTGGGACAGTGGCCTCTGAGAACCCCGCTGGGACAGTGGCCTCCGAGAACCCTGCTGGGGCAGTGGCCTCCGAGAACCCCGCTGGGGCAGTGGCCTCCGAGAACCCCGCTGGGGCCAGCACCTTGGATTCTTTTACTGGGACCGGGCCGTTGGCCTCCCTGACTGGGATCGGGCCATCGGCCTCCCTCTCTGAGTCGATAATTATCGAAAGTTCTCCCGGGACTATGACTTCCGGGACTTTTGCTGAAGCAATAACGTTCAGATCCTCCACTAATGCTATGCTTCTTAAGTTCTTTCCTGGGGAAGCGACTTCTAGACCCTTCTTTGGGGCTGCGTCTCTCGAGACCCCACTTGGGGATATTACTTCAAAGATCCCTTCTGGGGTTTTGCTTCTCGAGTTCCCCTCAAAAACTATGGTTTTAGAGACCCTTTCTAGGGTTGCGCTTTTCAAGTCCCTACCTGGGGTAACAGCTTCTGAGACCCCTTCCGGTATGGACACCTGAACTATAATATTTGATGTCCCTCTATAAGCTAGGGCATCGGGTACCGCTCCAGCACTCTGGGCATCGGGTACCGCTCCAGTACTCTGGGCATCGGGTACCGCTCCAGCACTCTGGGCATCGGGTACCGCTCCAGCACTCTGGGCATCGGGTACCGCTCCAGCACTCTGGGCATCGGGTACCGCTCCAGCACTCTGGGCATCGGGTACCGCTCCAGTACTCTGGGCATCGGGCACCACTCCAAGACCCTGGGCTACGGGCACCACTCCAGGACCCTGGGCTACGGGCACCACTCCAGGACCCTGGGCTACGGGCACCACTCCAGGACCCTGGGCTACGGGCACCACTCCAGGACCCTGGGCATCGGGCACCACTCCAGGACCCTGGGCTACGGGCACCACTCCAGGACCCTGGGCATCGGGCACCACTCCAGGAACCTGGGCATCGGGCACCACTCCAGGAACCTGGGCATCGGGCACCACTCCAGGGACTTGCAACTCCGCTTCCACAGGAACCTCAAGAGAGGAGAGAAACATTCTCTTTTGATTCCTGAATCTATAATGGGGCTCCCTTGTCCAAGGACCCCAATTATAGGACAGAGAGTTTTTTTGTGTGGGTTGTGTGACAAGTACCTCTGCCACAGTAGAGACAGGAGTAGGTCTTGTATCATGACTCAACTTGGCCAGAGGGCAAGACTCGTCACCACACTTTGGCTTGCGCAACTCACAGGTCTGCAGATAATGGCCTAAACCCCCACAATATAGGCATAAGTTTAAGTTTCTGCGACGCAGACGCTCCTCTTCTGAGAGCCTGGGCCGCAGAAATCTTTTAAACCTTTTCTCTTCAATTAAACCAGAGGATTCTCTTGTCACCATACTGTGAACAAGAGTCTCTTTAGAGATAGATGTACTCTCAACGACTTCTGGCAAAATGAGCAAGATTTTAGTCAGAAGGTTTTGCAGTTGCTTTAGGGATTGCTGCAAAACTTCTAGTCGCTCTGGTCTCAAAGCACTGAATACAGAGTTCAGGGCTGCGAGAGATGCCTGCAGGGCTTGCATAGTAGATATAGGAGGATTTAAAACTAGACAAGACAAGGCAAGACAAGGCAAGGCAAGGCAAGACAAGGCAAGGCAAGACTAAATTTTGCTAAACAAAACAAGACTTTTTTTTTTTTTAAACACCGGACTGGATTCTAAACACCGGACTGGATTCTAAACACCGGATTGGATTCTGCACACTGAATTCTAGACAAGACTGGATTCTAGACTAGACACTGGACTGGGCCAAAAAAGAAAAAAAAGTTTTATTTCTTTTTTGTGGTATGGCTGGTGATAATGTTAGGTTCCTGGTGCTCAGAACAAGGGAGATGTTATGAAGCGAGTCCAGAGCACCAGGACGTAATGCTGGGAAAGGGGAATGGAAAGGGAATAGCCCCTGGCGCCCTATCTCCGTTGTCTCACCCGTGCTGTCAGTACACTCTTGCGAGACTATGGTTGCTTGAGCCCATGGCAGCCGCGTTTGAAGGGCGGATTACGTCTGCCCAACTTCGATGCCCCCTCAGGTCTTAATGAGAGACAAAGAGTGAACCGAGACAGGGTGATAACAAGGGGCCCTCTGACTAAACAACAAGGCCAGGGGCTACTAACAAACCTAAAACCAAAGTATGTGCGGCTTGCCGCCAAAGGAAAAGAACAACAAAGGAAATGCTGACCACACGCCGACACAATACTTTTGTGTACCGGCGGTGACAGCATAAGCAGAACCCTCTGCAAAACACCAGTGACATAAATAATAAGGGAATACAGCGGCCTAAGCCGACGGACGCGGCCGTGCCGCTACTCACGGAACTGGTACGAATACTGGCAAACGGACAGGAACTCCCAATGCTGCTGACACAGACTCTCAGAACTGGAGGACAGGCAGAATCCCAAATGACAAACCGGTGGACACCAAGAAGCCAGAAACTTGCACAGGCAAAGGTACTGGACCTCAGGACAGGAACGCCTCACGGCAGGACACGGGATCAGACATAGGAATCGACACAGGGACTGACACAGGAATCGACACAGGAAGCTCAGGAACTAGCAGGAACCAAGCTCAGAACTCAAGCAGACTGAAAACCCAGAAATATCACCAGCGTCTGTGAATTGCAGTCAGCCAGCATATAACAGAGAGGCCTAATTAATAATCCCATGCAGCTGCCCTGTTGCATGATTCCAAACTGACAAGATGCAATTAGCAGCCAGGTGAGGCTGAACACATGGGAACAAGCTGAAATTACACAGACTCACCAGCGGCAGCAGACAAGAGTATTCTAGAACAGAGCAACAGGAAATCCTGGCATGCAAGACAACTTTATAAACATAAAATAGGAATGAACCACTACCTGTGGTTCATAACAGTATCCCCTCCTTAAGGGTGAGCTCCGAGCACCCCATGACACCCACGGGGAACATAAACAGAAGTATAACATGAAATACAGAACAAAACTGCTAAACAGGAATGAGCCACAGCCGTGGCTCATAACATTACCCCCCCCCCCCTTGAGGAGCGGTCAAAAGACCCCAAAATTCAGACTATCCAGAACAAGGGATAAAAAAAAAAAAACCTGACACACTGGTCTAACAGACAAGAAAACAAAAAACAAGCTGTAGCAACAACATGTAACAGTGCCCTCCCCTTGATGGTGGCCACTGGACACAAGACAAGGGAAAAAAAATCTTTTTTTTTTTTTTTAATCAAGGCAAGAGTCAAAAATTATTTCTTTTTCTTCTTCTTCTTTTTACAAAGCTCTTTAGGTCTGACCAAGGTAATTCCCCAAACATTGTCTGAACTGATGGTACCACCCAGCAAGGCTGCGTTCAAATCAGAGACAGGTCTCTTACCCTTGGGAGCTGAACTTTCTGGTAAAGTACTATTATTAGAAGAAGAAGTCAAAAAAGCACATCCTGCAGTCAAAACAACGGGCTGGGACTCTTGTGCCGAGTTTACAGTATTTGGTGGACTCTCAGCAGACAAGACGGGTGACTTAGAGGAACCTGAACCAATTTCTTTGGAACCGTATCTTTTAACAATTGCATCACAGAATGCTAGGGGATCCTGAAGAATGGGATCTTCAGCTTTCATTAGGCTGGTCGCCCACTCAGAAGGCTCTCCTCTAAAAGAATAAATCAGATAGAGCCCAAGGTTTTCTGAAGTGATGCCCAGAAATGGTCTAGACAACATAATAGTGTAATAGTGTTTGAAAAGCGCCAGAAATTGGGCGAAGTCCCCATCAAAGGTTATGGATGTTGAGATATCAGAGTCAGGATCTGTTTCCTTCTCATCTGACTGACTGGAGTGCTTTGCTAGGACCTGGTCACTATTGACCTTACTCGAGGCTGAGATTCTCTGAACCCCACCCGGGGCTGAGACTTTCTGAACCCCACCCGGGGCAGTGACTTTCTGAACCCCACCCGGGGCAGTGACTTTCTGAACCCCACCCGGGGCAGTGACTTTCTGAACCCCACCCGGGGCAGTGACTTCCGGGAACCCCGCTGGGGCAGTGGCCTCCGGGAACCCCGCTGGGGCAGTGGCCTCCGGGAACCCCGCTGGGACAGTGGCCTCCGAGAACCCCGCTGGGACAGTGGCCTCCGAGAACCCTGCTGGGGCAGTGGCCTCCGAGAACCCCGCTGGGGCAGTGGCCTCCGAGAACCCCGCTGGGGCCAGCACCTTGGATTCTTTTACTGGGACCGGGCCGTTGGCCTCCCTGACTGGGATCGGGCCATCGGCCTCCCTCTCTGAGTCGATAATTATCGAAAGTTCTCCCGGGACTATGACTTCCGGGACTTTTGCTGAAGCAATAACGTTCAGATCCTCCACTAATGCTATGCTTCTTAAGTTCTTTCCTGGCGAAGCGACTTCTAGACCCTTCTTTGGGGCTGCGTCTCTCGAGACCCCACTTGGGGATATTACTTCAAAGATCCCTTCTGGGGTTTTGCTTCTCGAGTTCCCCTCAAAAACTATGGTTTTAGAGACCCTTTCTAGGGTTGCGCTTTTCAAGTCCCTACCTGGGGTAACAGCTTCTGAGACCCCTTCCGGTATGGACACCTGAACTATAATATTTGATGTCCCTCTATAAGCTAGGGCATCGGGTACCGCTCCAGCACTCTGGGCATCGGGTACCGCTCCAGCACTCTGGGCATCGGGTACCGCTCCAGCACTCTGGGCATCGGGTACCGCTCCAGCACTCTGGGCATCGGGTACCGCTCCAGCACTCTGGGCATCGGGTACCGCTCCAGCACTCTGGGCATCGGGTACCGCTCCAGTACTCTGGGCATCGGGTACCGCTCCAGTACTCTGGGCATCGGGCACCACTCCAGGACCCTGGGCTACGGGCACCACTCCAGGACCCTGGGCTACGGGCACCACTCCAGGACCCTGGGCTACGGGCACCACTCCAGGACCCTGGGCTACGGGCACCACTCCAGGACCCTGGGCATCGGGCACCACTCCAGGACCCTGGGCATCGGGCACCACTCCAGGAACCTGGGCATCGGGCACCACTCCAGGGACTTGCAACTCCGCTTCCACAGGAACCTCAAGAGAGGAGAGAAACATTCTCTTTTGATTCCTGAATCTATAATGGGGCTCCCTTGCCCAAGGACCCCAATTATAGGACAGAGAGTTTTTTTGTGTGGGTTGTGTGACAAGTACCTCTGCCACAGTAGAGACAGGAGTAGGTCTTGTATCATGACTCAACTTGGCCAGAGGGCAAGACTCGTCACCACACTTTGGCTTGCGCAACTCACAGGTCTGCAGATAATGGCCTAAACCCCCACAATATAGGCATAAGTTTAAGTTTCTGCGACGCAGACGCTCCTCTTCTGAGAGCCTGGGCCGCAGAAATCTTTTAAACCTTTTCTCTTCAATTAAACCAGAGGATTCTCTTGTCACCATACTGTGAACAAGAGTCTCTTTAGAGATAGATGTACTCTCAACGACTTCTGGCAAAATGAGCAAGATTTTAGTCAGAAGGTTTTGCAGTTGCTTTAGGGATTGCTGCAAAACTTCTAGTCGCTCTGGTCTCAAAGCACTGAATACAGAGTTCAGGGCTGCGAGAGATGCCTGCAGGGCTTGCATAGTAGATATAGGAGGATTTAAAACTAGACAAGACAAGGCAAGACAAGGCAAGGCAAGGCAAGACAAGGCAAGACAAGGCAAGGCAAGGCAAGGCAAGGCAAGACAAGGCAAGACTAAATTTTGCTTAACAAAACAAGACTTTTTTTTTTTTTAAACACCGGACTGGATTCTAAACAGTGTACCTCTTTTTCTCTTTTCTTTGCATCATGTGCTGTTTGGGGCCAATTTTTTGAAGTGCCATCCTGTCTGACACTGCAGTGCCACTCCTAGATGGGCCAGGTGTTTTGTGCCGCCCTCTAGGGTCGCTTTGCTTAGTCATCCAGCGACCTCGGTGCAAATTTTAGGACTAAAAATAGTATTGTGAGGTGTGAGGTATTCAGAATAGACTGGAGATGAGTGGAAATTGTGGAAATTGAGGTTAATAATACTATAGGATCAAAATGACCCCCAAATTCTATGATTCAAGCTGTTTTTGAGGGTTTTTTGGAAAAAAAACATCCGAATCCAAAACACACCCAAATCCGACAAAAATTTTTTAAGGGAGGCTTTGCCAAAACGCATCCGAATCCAAAACACGGCCGCGAAACCGAATCCAAAACCAAAATACAAAACCCGAAACATTTCCGGTGCACATCTCTAGTGTGAATACTTATGCACTCTAGATCAGGCTTTTTCAACCAGTGTGCCGTGGCACACTAGTGTGCCGCGACCAGTTGCAAGGTGTTCCGCGGAGCCAGAGCAGCTTTCTGCACCTTCAGAGTGAACTGTTGGACCGGGCTCTTCTTAGAGGTTCAGTCGTGCTCCGGCCATGACCTATGCCTTGAAGACGCGGCAGTGTGATATCATAGGTCTCACCACCCAGCTAGCTCACCCGCCTGCATACACATCTTCCAGTTCCTGCCTGCATACACATTTTCCAGTTCCTGCCTGCATACACATCTTCCAGTTCCTGCCTACATACACAGCTTTCCTTGCCCACCCACTTCCACACCTGCCCGACCACCCGCTGCTCGGTATTCGCAGCACTCCACTCCAACCCCCGCCACTGAGGGACAGGGAGGAGGACAGCTGATCGGTAGGGGCTAATATTTGTTATTTTAGTTCTCCTGTGGGGAACAATAGAATTCATGTGGGGAGAATAAGGATTTATGGATTTATGGAAGGAACAATGTGAATAATTCATGTGGGAAGCAATAGGATTTATGTGGGGAGCAATGTGATTGTTTTTCCTGTGTAGGCCAATGTATGTGTGGATTTTTTTTTTTATTATGATGGCCAATGTGTGTGGGTTTTTTTTTTTCTGTGGGGAACGAATGGTGTGCCTTGGCAATTTTAAAATATTGTTTGGTGTGCCGCAAGTTAAAAAAGGTTGAAAATCACTGCTCTAGATAGTATCCAATCTTAAGTATACATCTTTCATAAAAAGAGCAATTTAACTTTAAAATGTTATCCATATAGATATTGTAGAAACAACTATGTTTAAAGATGCTGTCCCAAATTGTGGTTACCACTCATATGCTGTATGCACACAGCTTATTGTTCCATGATATATATGTTTCTTAAAATGGTATGAAAACTTTTGCACACTCGTATGCTTTTCAGTTTTAAGGTGCAGTCTCTTGTATATACAAGCAGTGGCACTAATTAATTATGGTGTCCCACATTGGGGTATATTTACTAAGGTCCCGATTTTGACCGAGATGCCGTTTTTTCTTCAAAGTGTCATCTCAGGAATTTACTAAACTCAAATTACGGCAGTGAAGAGTGCATTCGTATTTTTATTATGGCTGTGTAGTAAAAGTACGAATGAATACACCATCGGTCAAACGTGGCTGATTAGATATAGAACTCGGTCATTTACTAAGCATTCGTATTTGTATTTTAGACCGTGAAAATGGTTTTGCGGTCGTAAACTTTTACTATTCGTACAAAATTCCTAAAAAAAAGTAGACCTGCTTTTATGAAGCGTGTTCACATGTGTTGTCAATTATTCATTATTACTCACACCTGACGTTTTTGACCTTTAAAAGGGGCTACAACACATTTCTCAACACTCTCAATCTGAAATGGCTGCTACTGTGTGTCGTACTGCTGTATTGTTTGCTGGTGGATACCTGACACTGCTCCATGAGGCTACAATAAACCCAGGCCAGGAAAAACAACAGGCTCAGCAGATTGTACATGTTCCGCGTAGGCTGGCCATGCTTTTATTTTTTATTGGCCGTTTAAACTAAAACTAACTTGCTGTTGACCATGTTATACAGATGCTCAGACTAAATGTTATAACTTATTTCACTCTGTATGATTTGGTCAAACTGACCCTAGACCCTGAGACAGCACGCTCTCGCCCTGTCTCAATACTCATCTGGCCCTATACACTAATGTGTTTGTTTTTTTTGGTTGCTAATTAAGCAATACACATATTTTGTTTTAACAATTTATTGTAAGCAACATACCAATGTAGTCATAACACATATTTGAAAAATTGAAATGCCCACCATATTCTGGACACTACATATTATTATATATTTTTTTGGGTGCTGGGTGCAGAGACTTGTGGTGGCTCGTGGGTGCGGCTTCGACTTGAACATCGAACTGGTGATTGTACTGGGGTTTGGCTAGGGGTTGTTGTGCCTGAGCTTGAGGTCACATGGTGTTGGCCCATCACACTTACATTTTGGCTCAAAATATTTAAACTTGCCGTAAGCTGGGTATAAGCGGCAGTATTGTTGGCAATGATGCGAGACAGATTGTCATTGATTACTTGATTGTGCTGGATCATCTGGATCAGTGTTTGTTGTTGCCGCTGTTGCTCATCCATGATGCGCTGAAGGTTCGCCTGCATTTGTGTGTTGTCTGCCCTCATCTGCTCCATAGTGTTTGCTATACGCCCCACCTGCACTATGAGTCTGGCTGAGTTGCGTCTCACTTTTGGCAAATGATGGGGCAGACTAGACAGGTGTTGTGTTTGGGTGGTGAGGCACGCGGAGTGGTGTGCCTGGTGTGTTGCCCAACCTGACCAAAACTCTTGGTCCGTTTGCATTGGCCCTGATGTTGAGCTCATTTGTTGACTTTGTGATGCTTGAAGTGTTTGTGGAATGTCCTGAGCCATGTTTGCCTGTGTTGGGTCGATGGGCTGCAGGTGGAGTGTAAATGTCTCCTGGGCACGGTCCTGCTGGCCATCGTCGCGCATGATGGCTGGGCCTGTATGGGGTTGAACACAGGCAATATTTAGTACATATGCATTGGTCTTACAATAGTTTTTCTGCAACATGCATTACTTCATAATATTAATGTAATGGATAAATTGATTATTGCATAAACTTAACTATGTTGGTTACCTTTTGGTTAATTGATGTGGCTCAAAACGTATACTACTCATTTGTGTTTTTCTTGTGCAAATTGTATGGATTCAGAGTCATAATTACTGTTTACACTCCATGTACTCTTACAAATTTGAAGTACTACATTTTATTTTGGATTCTGAAGGTTCCTTTGGACCAACACACAAAAATATAAAAATGTGTTCAACGATACAATCAGACATTGGTCATGGCAGTCAGTGGTGTTTTGAATAAGTTTACTAATATAGTGGTATAAAATGTACACATTAACAATGTTAATTTATTTTTTAATGTGCCCTATGTTTAGAAGTGGATTTTAGGCCCATGTTTTTTATTTTTATTGTTTTTTTCAAATTTTGTTGCTTTTAGTTTTGTTGGGCAGAAATTGTAGACGAAATGTGTGGATATGGACATCCTCTAATTTTGCAAATAACAACCTAAAATAATGTTAACAGCATCTGCTTGCAGTAGATTATTATTTCAAGTTTGAGTGGTCATTTTGAGTTTAGATTTTACAGTACTAACAGTGGTGCAGATGTATAAACCTGGAGAAGGCATAAGTAAGTGAGAAACCAGTGATATGTGCAAGGTGATAAAGGCACAAGGCAAGCATCTCCAAAATGTGCATTCACATTTTAACTTATTTTTGTACTGCTGCCTTTATCATCTTGCACATAACAGTGTTTTTTCACTTCCTTATGCCTTCACCTGGTTATTTAATCTACTACACTGTTTTTTTTTTTTTTTTACTTATTTAAAAATAAAGAAAACATTACTCACCAGACAACTGTGGGGATTGTGGTTCATCACTTTGGGGGCTGGCCAAAAGAGCGAGTGGTGGCACGGCAGACACTGCAGAGATGCGCCTTCGGGGGGGTGATGCTGGTGCAGGAGCAGGAGCAGGAGCCTGAACACGGGGCCTCTTGGGTGGCATTGTAGCCACAGTAACGCTGCCCTGTGATGGGCGCCTTAGTGGACGCGGAACAGACGAAGAACCTGTGTGATAGTATCCTCATTAGATATAATTTTTTAAAATGTGTTTGAAGAATATGTGGTTACAGAAAAATCTTACCAGCATTCCCACCATCATCAGCTCTAGGCAGGGTTGGCTGTGGCCTGGATGTGCTGCTTCTCTGGCGTACTGTAGAAAGAAGAAGAATGTCGATATGAACATACTCTTTGGTTGTTTGTTTGTGCTGCAGCAGGAAAAAAGAGGCAATTTGGAGGCCCTTTCACAAACTGGCTTTATTTTACCTAAGTTGCCCCCCCTCCAGTGTGTACTCCGAAAGAGTGTTTAGTGCAGCCGGTAACCTTGTCAGCGATCGGCGTAGGAGGTTACTTCCAGAAAATGTGGAGAAGATGATGTTCATCAAAATTAATTATAATCAATTCCTCTGTGGAGACATTTACCAGCAATTGCCTCCAGAAAGAACACAGGGACCTGTGATGGTGGATTGCAGTGGGGACGAATTAATACTCTGTGAGGAGGGGGATGTACACAGTGACAGGGATGAGGAATAGGACGATGAGGAGGTGGACATCTTGCCTCTGTAGAGCCAGTTTGTGCAAGGAGAGATTGATTGCTTCTTTTTGGTGGGGGCCCAAACCAACCAGTCATTTCAGCCACAGTCGTGTGGCAGACCCTATCGCTGGAATGATGGGTTTGTTAAAGTGTGCATGTCCTGTTTATATAACATAAAGGTGGGTGGGAGGGCCCAAGGACAATTCCATCTTGCACCTCTTTTTTTATTTATCTTTGCATCATGTGATGTTTGTGGCCAATTTGTTTTAAGTTCCATCCTGTCTGACACTGCACACTCCTAGATGGGCCAGGTGTTTGTGCCGGCCACTTGGGTCGCTTAGCTTAGTCATCCAGCGACCTCGGTGCAAATTTTAGGACTAAAAATAATATAGTGAGGAGTGAGGTGTTCAGAATAGACTGGAAATGAGTAGAAATTATGGTTATTGAGGTTAATAATACTATGGGATCAAAATTACCCCCAAATTCTACGATTAAAGCTATTTTTGAGGGGTTTTTGAAATAAAAACCCTAATCCAAAACACACCCGAATCCGACAAAAAATTTTAAGGGAGGTTTTGCAGAAACACGTCCGAATCCAAAACACAGCCGTGGAACCTAATCCAAAACACAAAAAATTTCCGGTGCATATAACCAATAATTACAGTGATTGTGCCATATAATTCCAGTAATCCTGCCATATAATTCCAGTAATTCTGCCGTATAATTCCAGTGATCCTGCTGTATAATTTCTCTGATATTGCTGTATAATTCTTGGGATACTGGTGTATAATTCCCGTGATATTTCCAAATAATTCCCGTGATACTGGCGTATAATTATAGTGATATTGCCATATGATTCCTGTGATATTGCCGTATAATTCCTGTGATATTGCCATATAATTACAGTGATATTGTTATATAATTCCCGTGATACTGGTGAATAATTCCAGTGATATTGCCTTATAATCCTGGGGATACTGGTGTATAATTCCAGTGATATTGAAAAATAATTCCCGTGATACTGGCGTATAATTACAGTGATATTGCCATATAATTCCTGTGATATTGGCGTATAATTCCAGTGATATTGCTGTATAAATCCCATGATACTGACGTATAATTCCAGTGATATTGCCGTATAATTCCCGTGATACTGGCGTATAATTCCAGTGATATTGCCATATAATTCCCGTGATACTGCCGTATAAATCCAGTGATACTGCCGTATAATTACAGTGGTACTGGGGTATAAGTCCAGTGATCCTGCCATATAAATCCAGTGATCCTGCCGTGTATGTCCATTGATACTGCCGTATATGTCCAGCGGTACTGCCATATAAATCCAGAGATACTGCTGTATAATTCCAGCGGTACTGGCATATAAATCCAGTGATCCTGTCATATAATTACAGTGGTACTGGCATATAAATCCAGAGATTTTACCGTATATTTACAGTGATACTGGTGTATAAGTTCAGTGATCCTGCCATAGAATTCCAGTGGTACTGGCGTATAAATCCAGTGATCCTGCCGTATAATTCCAGTGGTACTGGCGTATAACTCCAGTGAGCCTGCCGTATAAGTCCAGTGATCCTGCCATATATGTCCATTGATACTGCCGTATATGTCCAGCGGCACTGGTATAAAAGTCCAGTGATCCTACCGTATAATTCCAGTGGTACTGGCGTATAAGTCCAGTGATCCTGCCAAATAAGTCCAGTGATCCTGCCGTATATGTCCATTGATACTGCCGTATATGTCTAACGGTACTGCCGTATATGTCCAGCAGTACTGCTGTATAAATCCAGTGATACTGCCGTATATGTATATCTATATATGTATATACACTACAGAAGTACCGGCTCTCCCATCAACAATCTCCGGTAATGCGCCGGGTGCCCATGCTATATAAAGTAATGCACTCTTCCACGAAGGCACAGCACTCCAGACTTGTTTAAAAATGACAAACGGCAATTGTTCAGCTACGTTTCAATGTATTACACATTGTCCTCAGGCTTACAATCAATACAAAACATACTTACATAAATAGAGACCTCACCAGGTGTGAAACGCCGTTGATCCGGAAACGGGACAGTAACCCGCCCAGCGGCGTGTCCGTCAGTAATGACGTCATCCATGTGCTCCCCAATCACCATAACAACCACATAAACTACTACTGGATACATCTAGCTCTGTAATGCGTAAAACGTAAAACATCACATATCAAAGGAGCTAATTAATAGAAACACGTACATATAATTACGATATGGTCTACATCTGAAAGAATGCTAACTCACCCATTAAACGGTATCATAATGAGCACACTATCTAAAGTGACTCAAGCCCAAGTATTCATTTAAACCCTTGGGTGACACAGTGTCCAGACGTTGGATCCACTGTGCCTCCCTCTGTAACAATTTTAATCCCCGGTTGCCCCCTCTCAATGAGGGTAAAATGTGATCAATCATTCTATAACGAACTGACGTCAATGAATGGCGAGCAGTACAGAAGTGACGTGCGACCGGTTGGTCACTTTTACCTGTATTAATCGCTGCCTTAATGGACGACCTGTGGGCTGTCATACGTTCTTTGAAAGTTCTTTCTGTCTTTCCAATGTATGACAGCCCACAGCGGCAAATCAGTTGGTATGCCACAAACCGAGACCCACATGTAAGACGGTGTTGGATTTGGTACGTTTTCCCTGTATGGGGATGTTGGAATTTGTCTCCTGCTATCAAAAACTGACATGTAGTGCATGTACATTTATAGCACCCTTTTCTTATGCCATAGAACACTGATTGCGGTATAGGATAAAAAATATCTGTTCTAACTAATATATCACGAAGATTTCTAGTTCTTTTATAACAGGGCATAATCCTGGTATTAGCCAACTTTAAATCAGGATCCGTTTGTATAAGCTCCCAGTGTTTTTTAATTGAGCCTTTGATGGAATTACTGGCTGAGTTAAATTCCTGCACCCAAGGTATACAGGCACTTTGTGACCGATCTTTATGTGACTGTAAAAGTTGTTGTCTATCTAGAGCCAAAGCCTTGCTTTTGGCTTCCTCTAATAACACAGGATGGTAACCTCGTTCCAAAATTTTTTGTGATATGGTATCTTTCTGTTTTGCTGCCAACAAAGGGTCTGATGTGATACGTTTGGCCCTCAAAAATTGGGAATACGGGAGGCCCGGCTTAAGGGGTAAAGGATGGCAGCTTTTAAAATGTAACAGGTTATTCCTATCTGTAGGTTTTGAAAAAAAGTGATGTGGTGATTCTCCCTTCAGTAATGGTTAACTGCACATATAGGAATTGGATAGTATCAGCGGCAATCGAATACGTGAGCTTGATGGGATGTTCCCTACTATTATGTGCATCAATGATGGAAATAAGGGATTCTCGGGTACCCTGCCAGATAACTAACAAGTCATCTATATATCTGCAAAAGAAAATGATATCCTGTGATATCTCCATATTGGCAAAAAACAATTCTTTCTCCACTTCAAACATATAGATGTTTGAGTACGATGGGGCCACACTGGACCCCATCGCACACCCCTGACGCTGCAAGTAAAATTTGCCGTCATATAAAAAATAATTTTTACTGAGTGTCATCTCCAATAATCGCAAACATAACGAAATATCTGGTCCCTTAAAATCCCTTTGATTTTTTAGGAACTTATCCACTGCTGCCAAGCCTCCCTCATGGGGGATAGATGTATAGTCCTCTGCACATCAATTGTGCAGAGTAATGTGTTGGACGGCAGGGTGGGTAAGCTCTCAACATGTCTCAATAGTGTGCTGGATACGATTAAAAATATTTTTTTATATGACGGCAGGGTACCCGAGGATCCCTTATTTCCATCATTGATGCACATAATAGTAGGGAACATCCCATTAAGCTCACATATTCGATTGCCGCTGATACTATCCAATTCCTAGATGTGCAGTTAACCATTACTGAAGGGAGAATCACCACATCACTTTTTTCAAAACCTACAGATAGGAATAACCTGTTACATTTTAAAAGCTGCCATCCTTTACCCCTTAAGCGGGGCCTCCCGTATTCCCAATTTTTGAGGGCCAAACGTATCACATCAGACCCTTTGTTGGCAGCAAAACAGATAGATACCATATCACAAAAATTTTTGGAACGAGGTTACCATCCTGTGTTATTAGAGGAAGCCAAAAGCAAGGCTTTGGCTATAGATAGACAACAACTTTTACAGTCACATAAAGATCGGTCACAAAGTGCCTGTATACCTTGGGTGCAGGAATTTAATTCAGCCAGTAATTCTATCAAAGGCTCAATTAAAAAACACTGGGAGCTTATACAAACGGATCCTGATTTAAAGTTGGCTAATACCAGGATTATGTCCTGTTATAAAAGAACTAGAAATCTTCGTGATATCTTAGTTAGAACAGATATTTTTGATCCTATACTGCAATCAGTGTTCTATGGCATGAGAAAAGGGTGCTATAAATGTACATGCACTACATGTCAGTTTTTGATAGCAGGAGACAAATTCCAACATCCCCATACAGGGAAAACGTACCAAATCCAACACCGTCTTACATGTGGGTCTCGCTTTGTGGTATACCAACTGATTTGCCCCTGTGGGCTGTCATACATTGGAAAGACAGAAAGAACTTTCAAAGAACATATGGCAGCCCACAGGTCGGCCATTAAGGCAGCGATTAATACAGGTAAAAGTGACCAACCGGTCGCACGTCACTTCTGTACTGCTCGCCATTCATTGACGTCAGTTCGTTATAGAATGATTGATCACATTTTACCCTCATTGAGAGGGGGCAACCGGGGATTAAAATTGTTACAGAGGGAGGCACAGTGGATCCAACGTCTGGACACTGTGTCACCCAGGGGTTTAAATGAATACTTGGGCTTGAGTCACTTTAGATAGTGTGCTCATTATGATACCGTTTAATGGGTGAGTTAGCATTCTTTCAGACGTAGACCATATCATCATTATATGTACGTGTTTCTATTAATTAGCTCTTTTGATATGTGATGTTTTACGTTTTATGCATTACAGAGCTAGATGTATCCAGTAGTAGTTTATGTGGTTGTTATGGTGATTGGGGAGCACATGGATGATGTCATCACTGACGGACACGCCGCTGGGCGGGTTACTGTCCCGTTTCCGGATCAACGGCGTTTCACACCTGGTGAGGTCTCTATTTATGTAAGTATGTTTTGTATTGATTGTAAGCCTGAGGACAATGTGTAATACATTGAAACGTTGCTGAACAATTGCCGTTTGTCATTTTTAAACAAGTCGTCTGGAGTGCTGTGTCTTCGTGGAAGAGTATATATGTATATATATATATATATATATACAGTGGTCGAAGGGGAAATTTTTAAGTGGGGGTATGCAAAAGTCAAGGACGCAATTATGCGCGTGCCTTCGCTCCAGAAAAGGGGTGTGGCCACCCAAATGGGCATGGTCACCAAAAAGGGGCGTGTACCGTGTAGTAGAACCCCTTATACTATCTAGTACTTGTGCCTCTTTCACCTTATAGCACACGGTACAAGCTGAAATTCACATTGTAGCACACGGTACGAGACAAAATTGACCTTGTAGCACACTGAATGAGCCGAAATTGACCTTGTAGCACACTGAATGAACTGAAATTCACATTGTAGCACATGAAATGAGCCGAAATTCACATTATAGCACACTGAATGAGCCGAAATTCACATTGTAGCACCCTGAAGAGCCGAAATTCACATTATAGCACACTGAATGAACCGAAATTCACATTATGAACCAAAAAACGACTGTTTATAATATATAACCATCTGATTAATTTACTCAATAAAAAATATATATATAAAAAGGTTGGGTAACGTTCTGCTTTTACTACATAAAATTCATGTGTACAAGTCATCAAATACTTTTCCTAATTGCTATAACAATGGAAAACACCTGATATATATTACCACATGTAGTATGAATTAGAGATGAGTGGGTTCAGGTTCCTCGAGATCCGAACCCCCCCGAACTTCACCTATTTTACACGGTTCTGAGGCAGCCTCGGATCTTTCCCCCTTTGTTTGATTAACCCGAACGCACCCGAACGTCATCATCCCGCTGTTGGATTCTCGCGAGATTCGTATTCTATATAAAGAGCCGCGCGTCACCGCCATTTTCACTCGTGCATTGGAGTTTGAACGGAGAGGACGTGGCTGCATTCTCTCCCTGAAAAGGTCCGTAATCTGTGCTCAATGTGCTGAAAATATCTACGTTCTCTGCCTGAAAAGCTCCATATCTGTGCTCAGTGTGCTGCAAATATCTGTGCTCAGTGTGCTTCATTTTGGTGACCAACAGTATATAGTTGTACAGTACATGATTAGGCCATTGCTGTAGTATCTTGCAGCTCAGTGTCACTGCAAGTATCCATTCCATATCTGTGCTGCATTTTGTGAGCAGTATATATATAGTATTATAATTATTACAGTGCAGCATTTTGGTGACCAACAGTATATAGTTGTACAGTACATTAAGCCATTGCTGTAGTATCTTGCAGTTCTGTGTCACTGCAAGTATCCGTTACATATCTGTGCTGCATTTTTGTGAGCAGTATATATAGTATTACAGTGCAGCATTTTGGTGACCAACAGTATATAGTTGTACAGTACATTAGGTTATTGCTGTAGTATCTTGCAGCTCTGTGTCACTGCAAGAAGTATTCATTCCATATCTGTGTTGCGTTTTTGTGAGCAGTATATATAGTATTACAGTGCAGCATTTTGGTGACCAACAGTATATAGTTGTACAGTACAGTAGGCCATTGCTGTATCTTGCAGCTCTGTGTCACTGCAAGTATCCATTTCATATCTGTGCTGCATTTTTGTGAGCAATATATATAGTATTACAGTGCAGCATTTTGGTGACCAACAGTATATAGTTGTACAGTACAGTAGGCCATTGCTGTATCTTGCAGCTCTGTGTCACTGCAAGTATCCATTCCATATCTGTGCTGCATTTTTGTGAGCAGTATATATAGTATAACAGTGCAGCATTTTTGGTGACTAACAATATATAGTTGTACAGTACATTAGGCCATTGCTGTAGTATCTTGCAGCTCTGTGTCACTGCAAGTATCCATTCCATATCTGTGCGGCATTATTGTGAGCAGTATATAGTAGGACAGTGCAGCATTTTGGTGACCAGCAGTATACATATATAGTACAATACAGTAGGCCATTGCTGAATCTTGCAGCTCTGTGTCACTTCTGGTATCCTGATCAGAGCTCAATATCTGCTGCATTGTTGTGACTAGTATGTATACTGTACTGTGCAATGTGTGTTATACACCTGGTGATTATACATCTAGTAATCTGTACTGAGCAATGTGTGAGATACACCTGGGGATTACACACCCTATATTATTATTATTATTATTATTATTATTATCCTTTATTTATATGACACCACAAGGGTTCTGCAGCACCCAATTACAGAGTACATAAATAATCAAACAGGAAAACAGCAACTTACAGTTGATGACAGTATGGGACAAGTACAGGGTAAATACACATAGTTACAAACACATAGATGACACTGGAATAAGTATCAGGTGGCAGAAGACTGCTGGATTTGGTACAGTTAAAGATTATTAAAGTAAAACAAAGGATAAGCACATGAGGGAAGAGGGCCCTGCTCGTGAGAGTTTACAATCGAAATGGGAGCGGTAGACAGACATGGCTGACACAGATGGGGTACATAGAGAACGTGGAACAGAGGGTTAGGATGAGATTTGGCTGGGTTTGGTGAAGAAGTGGACCCCCAGAAGTCAGTACTTAACATTGCAATATTTTTCTGGGCTATGCAGGAGAAAATTAAAAATAGGGGAAAATAAACATAAAAAAAGGTAAATGGAAGCTGAAAAAATGGACAACTACCTCATGGAAGCCAGATACAGTATACCAAACAGTACTTAGCAGAGTTAGGAATGAGTGCTTATGAAATACAGTAACATTTTGTCATAATATTTCAGAAACTGCATGGCTGGTCTCTTGCACTCTTTTGCTCTAATACACCACCTGCTTTAGGATTTATATTCAAAAACATTATGTCTCCATAATCCCCAAAACGTCAGTCTTCTTGGAAAGTGGTTTGTTCCTTTGTAAGGGAAAGAGAACAAACATTCTCAAACAACGGTTTCTCAATTTCTTTTTACTCTGGGAAGGGATTGTGGATTCACAGGAATATCTGAGCATTTCTGTAATCAGAAAGCAGCGACTTTCTACAAATGTTTACGAATAATTCCAGTGATTTTGTCATTTTCTTCCAGTGATTTGGACAAATAATACCATTGATTAGAACGAATAATTCCAGTGATTTTGTCATTTTCTTCCAGTGCTTTGGACCAATAATACCATTGATTAGAATGAATAATTCCAGTGATTTTGTCATTTTCTTCCAGTGATTTGGACCAATAATACAATTTATTAGAACAAATAATTCCTCTGATATTGAGGTGTTTGTGTCGCTTAGCTTAGCCGTCCAGCGACCACAGTGCACCTCTTTTTCTCTTTTCTTTGCATCATGTGCTGTTTGGGGCCAATTTTTTGAAGTGCCATCCTGTCTGACACTTCTGTATACTGTATGTCCAGTGATACTGCCATTTGATATAATTCCCGACATTACTGCCATTTAATTCCAGTGATTTTGTCATTTTCTTCCAGTGATTTGGACCAATAATACAATTTATTAGAACAAATAATTCCTCTGATATTGAGGTGTTTGTGTCGCTTAGCTTAGCCGTCCAGCGACCACAGTGCACCTCTTTTTCTCTTTCTTTGCATCATGTGCTGTTTGGGGGCCAATTTTTTTAAGTGCCATCCTGTTTGACACTTCCGTATATGTCCAGTGATACTGCCATTTGATATAATTCCTGACATTACTGCCATTTAATTCCAGTAATTTTGGCATTTTCTTCCAGTGATATGGACCAATAATACCATTGATTAGAACGAATAATTTCAGTGATTTTGTCATTTTCTTCCAGTGATTTGGACCAATAATACCATTGATTAGAACGAATAATTCCAGTAATTTTCTCATTTTCTTTCAGTGATTTGGACCAATAATACCATTGATTAGAACAAATAATTCCTGTGATATTGAGGTGTTTGTGTTGCTTAGCTTAGCCGTCCAGTGACCACAGTGCACCTCTTTTTCTCTTTTCTTTGCATCATGTGCTGTTTGGGGCCAATTTTTTGAAGTGCCATCCTGTCTGACACTTCCGTATACAGTATGTCCAGTGATACTGCCATTTGATATAATTCCCGACATTACTGCCATTTAATTCCAGTGATTTTTTCATTTTCTTACAGTGATTTGGATCAATAATACCATTGATTAGAACAAATAATTACAGTGATTTTGTCATTTTCCTCCAGTGATTTGGACCAATAATACCATTGATTAGAACAAATAATTCCAGTGATTTTCTAATTTTCTTCCAGTGATTTGGACCAATAATACCATTGATTAGAACAAATAATTCCAGTGATTTTGTCATTTTCTTTCACGTACGGACTGTCTGACATGCCTACAGTGATGCTGTCACTCATATAATCCTCCACCATTCTTTCAATGGTGACAGAATCATATGCAGTGACAGTAGATGACATGTCAGTAATCGATGGCAGGTCCTTCAATCCGGACCAGATGTCAGCTATCGCTCCTGACTGCCCTGCATCACCGCCAGTGGGTGGTTTTTGAAATGCTATCCTTTTCCTGACAGCTCCAGTGGATGGAGAAAATGAAGCAGCCACCTCTTCCCATCCAGTGTTGGGAAGGTCAGGCATCGCAACCGACACAATTGGACTCTCCTTGGGGATTTGTGATTTAGAAGAACGCACAGTTCTTTGCTGTGCTTTTGCCAGCTTATCTCTTTTCATTTTTCTAGCGGGAGGATGAGTGCTTCCATCCTCATGTGAAGCTGACCCACTAGTCATGAGGAACATATGAGAGGGCCTTAGCCATTCCTTGCCACTCCGTGTCGTAAATGGCATATTGGCAAGTTTACGCTTCTCCTCAGACGCTTTTAATTTAGATTTTTGGGTCATTTTACTGAATATTTTTTTAATTTTACATGCTCTCTACTATGACATTGGGCATTGGCCTTGGCAGATGATGTTGATGGTATTTCATCGTCTCTGCCATGACTAGTGGCAGCAGCATTAGCACTAGATGGAAGTGGAGCTTCATTTTTCCCTATTTTACCCTCCACATTTTTGTTCTCCATTTTTTAATGTGTGGAATTATATGGCAGTAATATATCTGCAATTAGACAGCAGAAATGTCTGGAATTAGATACAACTAGATACAGATACCAGATACCACTGTGATTGGAATGAGGCACAGTGACAGGACACTACCACAGCACCCTACAGCAGCAAGATGCAGCACAAGACACTGGACTTTTAGTCACCACAATGCAGCACTGACACTGAGCACAGATATTAAGCACTGTTCAAGATACTAGAAGTGACATGGAGCGTCAAGATACAGCAATGGACTACGGTACTGTACTACTATATACTGGTGGTCACCCCAATGCAGCACCACTCTACTACTATATACTGGTCACCAAAATGCAGCACAGATATTGAGCACTGATCAGGAGAATAGAACTGAGTCTGACACGGAGCTGCAAGATACCGCAATGGACTACTGTACTGTACTACTATATACTGGTGGTCACCACAATGCAGCACTGTACTTCTATATACTGGTCACCACAATGCAGCACAGATATTGAGCACTAATCAGGAGAATAGAACTGAGTCTGACACAGAGCGGCAAGATACAGAAATGGCCTACTGTACTGTACTACTATATACTGGTGGTCACCACAATGCAGCACCACTCTACTACTATATACTGGTCACCACAATGCAGCACAGATATTGAGCACTGATCAGGAAAATAGAACTGAGTCTGACACGGAGCTGCAAGATACAGCAATGGCCTACTGTACTGTACTACTATACACTGGTGGTCACCACAATGCAGCACTGTACTACTATATACTGGTCACCACAACGCAGCTCAGATATTGAGCACTGATATGGAGAATAGAACTGAGTCTGAAATGGAGCTGCAGGATACAGCAATGGACTACTGTACTGTACTCTATATACTGGAGAGTCCACTTTTTTTATTTATTTATTACCAGTTATTTATATAGCGCACACATATTCCGCAGCGCTTTACAGAGAATATTTGGCCATTCACATCAGTCCCTGCCCCAGTGGAGCTTACAATCTATATTCCCTACCACATGTACACACAGACACATTCACACTAGGGTTAATTTTTGTTGGACGCCAATTAACCTACCAGTATATTTTTGGATTGTGGGAAGAAACCGGAGAACCCGGAGGAAACCCACGCAAGTAGGGGGAGTATATACAAACTCCACACAGTTAGGGCGATTGCGGGAATCGAACCCATGACCTCAGTGCTGTGAGGCAGTAATGCTAACCATTACACCATCCGTACTGCCCCACCACTTGTGTCGGTTGCGATGCCTGACCTTCCCAACACTGGACGGGAAGAAGTGGCGCCTTCCACTATTTGCACGCCCCCTGCAAGTGCTGGAAGGAGCAGCCGCAGTCCAGTTCCTGATAGTCAAATTTAAGATGTCACTGTTGAAGTACACCAGGATGAGGATATGAGTGTTGCTGGCGCTGAGGAGGAAATTGACAAGGAGGATTCTGATGGTGAGGTGGTTTGTTTAAGTCAGGCACCCGGGGAGACACCTGTTGTCCAAGGGACAAATATGGCCACTGACATGGCTGGTCAAATTACAAAAAAAAATCACCTCTTTGGTGTGGTAATTATTTTAACAGAAATGCGGACAACAGGTGTCAAGCCGTGTGTTGCCTTTGTCAAGCTGTAATAAGTAGGGGTAAGGACGTTAACCACCTAGCAACATCCTCCCTAATACATCACCTGGAGCGCATTCATCAGAAGTCATTGATAAGTTCAAAAACTTTGGGTGACAGTGGAAGCAGTCCACTGACAACTAAATCCCCTCCTCTTGTAACCAAGCTCCTGCAAACCACACCACCAACTCCCTCAGTGTCAATTTCCTCCTTAGACAGGAAAGTCAATAGTCATGCAGGCCATGTCTCTGGCAAGTCTGACAAGTCTTCTCCTGCCTGGGATTCCTCCGATGCATCCTTGAGTGTAACGCTTACTGCTGCTATTGTTGCTGCTGGGAGTCGATCGTCATCCCAGAGGGGAAGTCGGAAGACCACTTGTATTACTTCCAGTAAGCAATTGACTGTCCAACAGTCCTTTGCGAGGAAGATGAAATATCACAGCAGTCATCCTGCTGCAAAGCGGATAACTCAGGTATTGGCAGCTGCGGTGGTGTTAAACGTGTGTACGGTATCAACCGTTAATTCACAGGGAATTAGAGAATTGATTGAGTTACTGTGTCCCCGGTACCAAATACCATCTAGGTTCCATTTTTCTAGGCAGGCGATACCGAGAATGTACACAGACGTCAGAAAAAGAGTCACCAGTAAAAAATGCAGTTGTACCCAATGTCCACTTAACCACGGACATGTGGACAAGTGGAGCATGGCCGACTCAGGACTATATGACTGTGACAGCCCACTGGGTAGATGTAATGCCTCCCACAGCAAGAACAGCAGCGACGGCACAAGTGGCAGCATCTCGCAAACGTCAACTCGTTCCTAGGTAGACTACGCTTTGTATCACCGCTTTCCATAAGAGGCACACAGCTGACAACCTCTTACGGAAACTGAGGAACATTATCGCAGAATGCCTTACCCCAATTGGACTCTCCTGGGGATTTGTGACATCGGACAATGCCACCAATATTGTGCGTGCATTGCATGTGGACAAATACCAGCACGTCCCATGTTTTGCACATACAATGAATTTGGTGGTGCAGAATTTTTTTAAAAACAACAGGGGCGTGCAAGAGATGCTGTCGGTGGCATGAAGAATTGCGGGCCACTTTCGGGATTCAGCCACCGTGTGCCGAAGACTGGAGCACTAGCAAACACTCCTGAACCTGCCCCGCCATCATCTGAAGCAAGAGGTGGTAACGAGGTGGAATTCAACCCTCTATATGCTTCAGAGGATGGAGGAGCAGCAAAAGGCCATTCAAGCCTATACATCTGCCTATGATATAGGCAAAGGAGGGGGAATGCACCTGACTCAAGCGCAGTAGAGAATGATTTCAAAGTTGTGCAAGGTTCTGCAACCCTTTGAACTTGCCACAGTGAAGTAAGTTCAGACACTGCCAGCCTGAGTCAGGTCATTCCCCTCATCACGCTTTTGAAGAAAAAGCTGGAGAGATTGAAGTAGGAGCTAAAATGAAGTGATTCCGGTAGGCATGTGGGACTTGCGGATGGAGACCTTAATTTGCTTAATCAGGGCACTACATTTTGGCCACTGTGCTCGATCCTAGGTTTAAAGCCTACTTTGTATCTCTCTTTCCAGCAGACACAAGTCTGCACATGTGCAAAGACCTGCTGGTGAGACACTTGTCAAGTCAAGCGGAACGTGACCTGTCAACAGCTCCTCCTTCACATTCTCCGCAACTGGGGCTGCGAGGAAAAGGCTAAGAATTTCGAACACACCCGCTGGCGGTGATGCAGGGTAGTCTGGAGCGAGTGCTGACATCTGGTCCAGACTGAATGACCTGCCAACGATTACTGACATGTCGTCTACTGTCACTGCATATGTGTCACACACCAGAGGTGGCGTTCGCCGCGCTTACCCCTGCGTGTCTGCTGGTCGGTGTTGCGGCCTCTACCTTCGGTGGGCCACGGGCTCCGGCATCTGGTTGGCGCTGCTACCGGCGGTTCCCCAGGGCATGGGTGCCGCCATGACACCCGGCATCACGTGGACGGGGGCAGGTGACGTCATCAGACTGCTCCGCCAATCCAACGCCAGCGGGAGATTTAAAGTCAGACGCCGGACAGAGCTTCAGTGCCTGAGTATCGTCTTTCCCTGACATAGATGTCAGTGCTCTCGTTCCCGGCAAGGATCTTTGCAGTTGTACTCCAGTGTCTCCAGCATTTCCAGCTGTCAGTTCCCTGCACCGGCTCCAGTGTATTCAGCGGCCGGTAACTCTTTCTACGCACCAGTCATCCGAGTTCCTCACACCATCAGTGTCTCAGTCTCCGTTCTCAAGTTCTACAAACCAACAGCGTCTTAAACCCCTGCACTTCAGTTCCTCACACCATCAGTGTCTCAGTCTCCGCTCTCAAGTTCTACAAACCAACAGCGTCTTAACCTCCTGCACTTTAGTCGCTCACACCATCAGTGTCTCAGTCTCCGTTCACTAGTTCTACAAATCAACAGCGTCTAAGACCCCTGCTCTTCAGTTCTTCACATCATCAGCATCTCGGTCACTGCTCACAAGTTCTTTATCCATCTATGCCTTCTATCATCATTTACAAGTTCTTCAAGTTATCAGTGACTTTCAAAACATCATCCACAGTTTCTTCAGTTACCAGCATCTTTAATATTTCCCATTAACCCTTCAGTGGGTCTGGACATTTCCCTCATTTATCCCTTTTTGGCATTTGACTTTAAGTTGCTTTTCCCTGCAATAAAACACTTTAATATTTCATCAAATTCCACTGTCAGTGTCCTGTATGAGGAAATCATATATTAAGCCTTCCCTTTTCCAGCTCAGTTGTGGTTCCTCTTCCCAACCATCGGAAGAATCCCCGAGTTCACAACACCCTCAGTCTAGGCCAGTGACAGTATACTCAGGCCACATGGACCCGGGGAATTGGAACCCAGAGGCAAGCACCATGCAGGACCTGGTTTCCCGAGTACAGAGTCAGGAAGCAGCACAGAATCAGTTGATGCAGTATCTCCAAGAGTTATCTGGCCAGTTGGATCAAATCCAGACTTCGCTGGCTTCAGTGGTTCCAGCTCCAGTTCCAGTATCCGTTCCAGTAGCTGTATCTGGCAATGTTCCCTCCTTGTCTGGAACCAGGTCACGCCTTCAGCTTCCTACTCCTCCTCGTTATAACGGGAATCCAAAAAATTGCAGTGGATTTCTCAATCAGTGGGAGGTACACTTTGAACTCCTCTCACATAACTTCCCTACTGATCGGTCTAAAGTGGCGTACATTATCTCTTTGCTAGAGGGTTCAGTGTTGGAGTGGGTGTCACCATTGTGGGAGCGATCAGACCCGTTAGTCTCTAGTTATACCAATTTCATTACATCATTTCGGAGGATCTTTGACGAGCCTGGTCGGATGACTGCTGCCTCAGCTGACTTACTTCGAATTCGACAAGGTTCTCGTACAGTGGGACAGTATGTTATTCACTTTCAAACTACTGCTTCTGAACTGAGCTGGAATAATGATACCCTTCAGGCTGCTTTTTGGAACAGGCTCTCAGAACGTTTAAAAGATGAATTGATTACAAGAGATCTGCCAAATTACTTGGAACAGTTGATCTCACTCTGTGTAAAGGTGGATCTTCGTATGCAGGAATGAGGTGGTGAACGTAGTCGGTCAGACCGGTTGAGACTCCGATCCCTTCCTTCTAAGCAAACAGTTAATTCCAGTCCAGATGAACCCATGCAGATTAATTGGTCTCAGCTGTCTCCAGAAGAGCGTCAGCGTCGGCGTGAGGGTAGACTTTGCCTCTACTGTGGAGTCGCGGATCATTTCCTCAAGACTTGCAAATCCCGCCCGGGAAAACGGGCAGTCCTAGCTTATTCTGGAGAAGTCAAGCTAGGGATGGTTTCTCAATCTTCTCCAGCAGCAGACTGTCTACTCTCTGTATCCCTGTTCTCTGAGTCTGTAGTCAAAACCGTTAAGGCACTGTTGGACTCTGGAGCTGTGGGGAATTTTATTTCCCTTTCTTGCGCCCAGAATCTGGGTCTGAAGTTACAGTCGGTCGAACGACCTATTACGAAAACCGCTATTAATGGTACCCACATTCCTGACGCTCTGATTACAAGTCGTACTATGCCAATCAAGTTGCAAGTGGGAGCTTTGCACCAAGAACATCTGGAGTTCCTTGTTATTCAGGAGATGTCTCACGATCTCGTCCGTGGTCTTCCCTGGCTCAAGCTTCACAATCCTCATGTCGACTGGGGGTTGACACAGATAATTTCTTGGAGTCCATTCTGTCACTCGAATTGTCTCACTCCTATCTATCCGCTTGGTGCATCGTCCAAGTTGGACGCAGAGCTTATTCCAGAGGCTTATCGGGGGTTTACAGATGTCTTCTCGGTACAGGCGGCCGATAAGTTACCACCGCATAGACCCTGGGACTGTCCTATTGAGCTCATTCCGGGGAAAATGCCACCTCAAGGTCGTACCTATCCTTTGTCAGTACCTGAGACTCAAGCCATGTCAGACTATATCAAGTCTAATCTGCAGAAGGGTTTCATCCGCCCCTCTATGTCCCCAGCAGGAGCAGGCTTCTTCTTTGTGAAGAAAAAAGACAGAGGCCTGAGGCCATTTATTGATTATCGTGGTCTAAATGAGGTCACCATTAAAAATAAGTATCCTCTGCCGCTCATCACGGAGCTTTTCTACAGAGTTCGCGGAGATATCTTTGGGA
This sequence comes from Pseudophryne corroboree, assembly GCF_028390025.1. Taxonomy (NCBI): domain Eukaryota; kingdom Metazoa; phylum Chordata; class Amphibia; order Anura; family Myobatrachidae; genus Pseudophryne; species Pseudophryne corroboree. The sequence goes on from NW_026967747.1 coordinate 84,849, forward strand.
AGGTGCTAAACACCTAATTACGATTTTCACGGATCACAAGAATTTACTGTATCTCAAGACGGCCCAGTGCTTGAATCCCCGTCAAGCAAGATGGGCGCTCTTCTTTGCCCAATTTTCGTTTGTCATTAAGTACCGGGCTGGAACTCTTAACACCAAGGCGGATACCCTGTCCCGTTCCTTAATGGCTTCGAATGAGGAGAATTCTGTTGAAAAGGCGCTGATCCTCAGTCCTGTCTCTATTTCTGCGGCTCCTACTGCATTGGTTCCTCCTCCTGGAATAATGTCAGTGCTAAATAAATTTCAACCAAGATTGTTACAGTGGGCTCACACTTCCAAGTTTTCTGGCCATCCGGGAGTTCAGAAGATGTGGGAATTTCTACGCAGATCTTACTGGTGGGACACTATGAAGAAGGACATTCAAGAATATGTCAACTCGTGCCCTCAATCTGCCAAGCACAAAATTCTTTGTTTGCCTCCTGCGGGGTTGTTGCACCTATTGTCCATTCCTAAGAGACCTTGGACACATATCTCTATGGATTTTGTTACTGAACTACCTCTCTCTAAGGGTCATAACACCATCTGGGTAATTATCGACCGATTCTCTAATATGGCACATTTTGTTCCGTTGACCGGTTTACCATCAGCTTCTAAGTTGGCTTTGTTATTCATTCGGGAACACCTCCGCCTGCATGGGTTACCTCTGGAAATAGTCTTGGATCGTGGGGTACAGTTTACGGCAAGATTCTGGCGAGCCCTCTGCAAGGCCCTACAAATAAAACTCAAGTTTTCATCTGCTTACCATCCACAGACCAATGGACAAACTGAACGCGTTAATCAGGATCTAGAGACTTTCCTTCATGTTTATCTCTCCCCCTCACAAGATAATTGGGTGGAGTTGTTACCTTGGGCCGAGTTTGCCCATAATCATTTATATCACTCTTCAACTGGTGAGTCTCCATTTTTCATTAACTACGGATTTCATCCCCAAGTTCTGGAATTACCCATCTGTCCTCCAGAGGAAGTTCCTGCTGCAGCCTCTACTCTCTGACATTTTAGTCAAATCTGGAGTCGAGTTCATGCCAATCACAAGAGAGTTTCAGGTCGATACAAGTTCTTTGTGGACAAGAAGCGACGGGCAGCTCCTCAATACAAGGTTGGTGACAGGGTTTGGCTCTCTACCCGCAATCTTCGTTTAAAGGTGTCCACTATGAAGTTCGCTCCAAGGTTCATTGGTCCATTTCCTGTGTTACAAGTTTTGAATCCGGTTGCCTGCAAATTGGGATTGCCTTCCCATCTCCGGATACCAAATTCCTTCCATGTCTCTCTTCTTCGTCCTCTTGTTTTGAACCGGTTCCATTCCAAGTCCCCAAGGCCAATTTCTGCAGAGGCTGAAGAGGGTATGGACTTTGAGATCAAAGCTATTCTTGATTCACGCTATCTTCACAAGAATCTACAGTATTTAGTGGAATGGAAAGGTTTTGGCCCCGAGGAAAGGAGCTGGGTCAAAGCTACTGAAGTTACAGCTCCCCGACTGGTGCGGATGTTTCATTCCAGACATCCAACTAAGCCTGGAAAGTGTCCAGGGGCCACTCCTGGAGGAGGGGGTACCGTCACACACCAGAGGCGGCGTTCGCCACGCTTACCCCTGCATGTCTGCTGGTTGGTGTTGCGGACTCTGCCTTCAGTGGGCCACGGGCTCCGTCGTCTGGTTGGCGCGGCTACAGGTGGTTCCCCGGGGCATGGGTGCCGCCATGACACCCTGCATCACGTGGACGGGGGGCAGGTGACGTCATCAGACTGCTCCGCCAATCCAACGCTGGCGGGAGATTCAAAGTCAGATGTCGGACAGAGCTTCAGTGCCTGAGTATCGTCTTTCCCTGATGTAGATGCCAGTGCTCTCGTTCCCGGCAAGGATCTCTGCAGTTGTACTCCAGTGTCTCCGGCATTTCCAGCTGTCAGTTCCCTGCACCGGCTCCAGTGTATTCAGCAGCCGGTAACTCTTTCTGCATACCAGTCATCCGAGTTCCTCACACCATCAGCATCTCAGTCTCCGTTCTCAAGTTCTACAAACCAACAGCGTCTTAAACCCCTGCACTTCAGTTCCTCACACCATCAGTGTCTCAGTCTCCATTCTCAAGTTCTACAAACCAACAGCGTCTTAAACCCCTGCACTTCAGTTATTCATACCATCAGTGTCTCAGTCTCCGCTCTCAAGTTTTACAACCAACAGTGTCTTAAACCCCTGCACTTCCGTTTCTCACCATCAGCGTCTCAGCCTCCATTATCAAGTTCTACAAACCAACAGCATCTTAACCTCCTGCACTTCAGTCCTTCACACCATCAGTGTCTCAGTCTCCGTTCACTAGTTCTACAAATCAACAGCATCTAAAACCCCTGCTCTTCAGTTCTTCACATCATCAGTGTCTCTGTCACCGCTCGCAAGTTCTTTATCCATCTGTGCCTTCTATCATCATTTACAAGTTCTTCAAGTTATCAGTGACTTTCAAAACATCATCCACAGTTTCTTCAGTTACCAGCATCTTTAATATTTCCCATTAACCCTTCAGTGGGTCTGGACATTTCCCTCATTTATCCCTTTTTGGCATTTGACTTTAAGTTGCTTTTCCCAGCAATAAAACACTTCAATATTTCATCAAATTCCACTGTCAGTGTCCTGTATGAGGAAATCATATATTAAGCCTTCCCTTTTCCAGCTCAGTTGTGGTTCCTCTTCCCAACCATCGGAAGAATTCCCGAGTTCACAACACCCTCAGTCTAGGCCAGTGACAATATGATTCTGTCACCAATGAAAGAATGGTGGCGGATTATATGAGTGACCACATCCAAGTAGGCACGTCAGACAGTCCGTACGTATACTGGCAGGAAAAAGAGTCAATTTGGATGCCCTCGCACGAACTGGCTTTATTTTACCTAAGTTGCTCCCCTTTAGTGTGTACTCCGACAGATTGTTTAGTGCAGCCGCTCACCTTGTCAGCAATTGGCGTACGAGGTTACTTCCAGAAAATGTGGAGAATATGATGTTCATCAAAATGAATTATAATCAATTTTTCCGTGGAGACATTAGTAGTATAGTGAACCACTTTCTATCAAACTCACGCCCACTCTCCACCTACTCTCCGCCTACTATCTGCCTTGACCCCGACCCCATCACCGCCCATACCAAACCCCCGACACTCCCACTTTTCATCTCTTTCTGCTGCTGTTTTATATGAAATAAGCGTACAAAATCTGTTATAAGCGCTTTTTTATACAGTGTGTATTATTACTGATGATGCAACGATGTATATTATTTCAAAATGATTTATAAAATAAACGTGCAAGCTAGGAATGTTGTTTATTGGATTCTAGCGTGATATCTATAAAAGTGTATACTGCTATGTCTGCGAACAAAATTTAAAGTGTTTTTTTCTTCATACATTCACTGTGTTTCTGGATTCCTCTAACACGCTCGAGGTTCAGAGAGGGGTTTATGATAGATCTATGCTAATAAGACAGGCTACCAGTAACCATCAGCACTCATGTTCATAGATAGGAAAATGCAAATTTTTAATTTTAAAATTACTATTTCTAACAAGTCATTGTTGGGTGGGTTGTTGTATAGCCTGTGTTCATATATAAGATGTTGCAAGCATTTTATTTATTTATTTATTAACAGTTTCTTATATAGCGCAGCATATTCTGTTGCGCTTTACAATTTGAATGCAAATGATAAATACACCGTTTTTAATATTCAAAATTATGTCTATTCCATATGCAAGATGATAAATGACTACGATTGTTTTATAAAACTGCAATATGCATTGTTTATATTCGAAACGATCGTTATTATCTATGTGTGATAATGCTATATAAATTAATTATATAACAGTATGCGTTAAAAAATTACAGCATATTAATAAATAAGTTGATCTTTGAAAACTTAAATTGTATAATCCTCATTTCTGGATTCCTCTAACATGCTGGAGGTTCAGAGAGGGGGTTGATGATAGATCTATGCTAATAAGACAGGCTAACAATAACTGTCAGCACTCATGTTCATAGATAGGAAAATGCAAATTTTGAATTTTAAAATTACTGTTTCTAACAAGTCATTTTTGGATGGGGGTGTTGTATAACCTACATTCATAGATAAGATTTTGCAAGCATTTTGTTTTTTAAAAAGCATATTACTAAGAAATATGTGTCACGCAGCACTGAATACATACATTTTGACACCTCTATGTGACTGTGGCACCATCTGGTGTCTAAATATATGTGTACACATGAACAATTTACTTATGCATTATACATTTTATTTATTTATTAACAGTTTCTTATATAGCGCAGCATAATCCGCTGTGCTTTACAATTAGAATGCATTTGATAAATACACCGTTTGTAATATTCAAAATAATGTCTATGTGCTGTTGCTAATAATGATAAATGACTACGCTTGACTTTTTCATAGCCAAGCAGTAATTTTTACTTACTGCATATTATTTAAATTCACATTTTGTAATATAAATTAAATTACTATTGAACATTATTATCTATGTGAGATAATGCTATATTAATTATATAACAGTTTACGTTAAAAAATAAAATGTTAATTAATAGATAGATCTTTGAAATTTTAATTTGTATTATGACTACTGTTGTTTTTAGAAAACAACATTATGCAATGTTTATATTCCAAATGATCGCTATTTTCTGCGTGAGATAATGCTATAGAAATTAATTATACTACAGTTTACATTAAAAAATTACAGCAAATTAATAAATAAGTTGATCTTTAAAAACTTAATTTGTATTCTCCTCCTATAGTTACACCCATAGGGTGGTGTTTTGCGTGAGTCGGCAGAATTACAGCTTTGTAAAGGAGGTAGGATCAGTTCATGCCAAATCATCTTCGAATTTCTGACACCGAAGTTGCTGAACCGACAATATGTAAGTAATTTAATATTATAATTATTTAAATTGTTCTAACATCTGATACGCTAATGCAACTAATAACATATCTGTGGATTATTTTTCTTAAAAGTTGTTTTGTAGTTAATAGCCAATACAGGTTGAGTATCCCATATTCAAAATGCTTGGGACCAGAGGTATTTTGGATATCGGATTTTTCCGTATTTTGGAATAATTGCATACCATAATGAGATATAATGGCGATAGGACACAAGTCTAAGCACAGAATGCATTTATGTTTCATATAAACCTTATACACACAGCCTGAAGGTAATTTTAGCCAATATGTTTAATAACTTTGTGCATTAAACAAAGTTTGTGTACATACACACAATTCATTTATGTTTCATATACACCTTATACACACAGCCTGAAGATCATTTAATACAATATTTGGAATAATTTTGTGTATTAAACAAAGTTTGTGTACATTGAGCCACAAGAAAACAAAGTTTCACTATCTCAGTCTCACTCAAAAAATTCCGTATTTCGGAATATTCCGTATTTTGGAATATTTGGATATGGGATACTCAACCTGTAGTTGTATAAACTGATTTTACCTAACTGCTAACAATGTTGTTGGTGCATACATTACAGAATTATGACATCTGTTCATGTTGTATTTTAAAAACATTTACGTCTATTACGTATGAAAGAGTGACATTTAGTGGTTTATTTTGACAATACATGTATTATCAAATTAACATTTTAATTTAAATGAATAGAATAATTACATTTTTGGTGTTTTACCGTGTATAAAATATTTTTGTGAATCATAAATTCTGCATAATATTATAACTCTTGTATGTTTGTTATTAATATATATTTAAAATACATTATGTCTTACAGAATTAAGAATACTTCACAGTGTTACCGCTTATATATTAAGATGGAGGTATGTGTTTATGTTCTATTCATTTGATCACAGTGTCGTATTTGTGTGTTAATTCTATTAATACACATATTTATTTATTTATTTATTTATTTAGCTAACAAACTGCAATGTGTTTGGAATATCTGACGATGACATGATCACGTATCTTTCGCATACTGATACGCAACTTTATCAACCACTAAAACGTAGGTGATCATACATTGATTAACGATATTAAATGCCGCTGAATAATTTGTTTTTAAAATGTTTATACAAGCATAATTAATAAGAATTAATCTACGCAGGTCCTGTCGATCAAAGCCTGAGAAGAAGAGAACCACATGGGTTAGAGTGCGCTATTGGTTCTGATGTTGAAATGATCCAGAATTCTTATCCGACGTACTCGGAGTCACAGAAATCGCAAAATAGCTGTGAGTGCACGTTTGTTCGAGAATTTAACTTTTTCCTTTAGGTAAACTCAACTGTTTTTGATTCTTTGTAAGGATATACATATCCCTATATCAAGCTTGTTTAAATTGTTCTTTCGTCTTAGTCTTTATCATGGCATATGGTATAAAATGATTTTAAATTACTCATTTGTATTTCGCAGAAAGTCCGAACTGACCATGCGTGGAAACCAACTTTGAAAAGTATATGCGCGGTGAGCAAAGGCGTCCGACGCCGTCATCGGAGTCAGAATCTCCAGCGGAGTTTTCTATCGATAGTAAGTTATTTCAACGAAGCTGTCCGGTTTGTTACAATCATTTAAAACATTAATTTTTCACAGATAAAAAAATGTATATCATAGCTGTACATCTAACTATTTGTTTTCTATCGATAGTATGTTAATTAAATTATGCTATACGGTTGTTACACGTATTTAAAACACAATTTTTTTCACAGAGCAAAAATGTAAATCGTAGCTGCGCAACTAATTAATTGTTTTCTAGCATTCGATTAAAATTTATTTAACATTGATATATTGATGGATGATGAAATGATCGAAGAAGCAGATCACCATACAAGCACACCCGATACAATGACACACAGTCCCGATGACAAAGAGAATCAATACAGACAGCTACCGAACAGACATTTACGCCTGGATGGTTCTAAGCCGTTGATAATGAATCAAGTGTACAGTACTATGGATCCAAGAAGTCGTGTGAGTGACGTTGGGTGAATGAAAAACCTAAACAACGAGGTGTGAAGAGGAAATTGGAATATACAGACAAACCGTGCCTAAAAGAAGGAGATTGACTGCAATACAAGAGGTGCCAATTAGCTGCAACAACAACAAATTCAAGATGTTGCCCGATCAGAATGACGATGATTTACAAATTAACTGTGTCAGTGATAAAACTGTTGACACAGAGATTGCAAAAGGTAAGAGGGTCAATAGGCTCTCAAAAAAGTACAAGATCAGACATACAAAAGAAAATAGGGTTATAATAACATCAGTCACTCAGAATGATCCCATTATAATTTCAGATACACAGGTTGACCCCATTATAATTCCAGACACACATGTTGACCCCATTATAATTCCAGACACACATGTTGACCCCATTATAATTCCAGATATGCAGGTTGACTCCGTTATAAATACAGATGTTGTTTATGATTTACTTCAAGACGCACAGTAATTTTATATATCCGACGTAGAAGCTGTTGATGATCATGAGTGTGTTGATATTTCAGAAGTTCCAAACAAAGAGGTTAGAGCATCTGTGGTTGAGTCACGATCTGCAGTGACGGACGATGTTGTTGCTGGTCCATCGGGTATTGATGATAGACAACAACAACGGCCGCTGCATCTGAGCACAATGGATGTTAATGACGACTGTCCATCAGGCGTAGGTTCAACAGGTATGGGTGGTAATCGACAAAATCCTACAGGCAAACCCACAAGGGCAGAGATTGCTAGTAAAGCAGCTGAATTAAAATATAATTCGTTGATAGGGGCTATTTGGAGAGAGGCAGCTTACACAAACCATGTGTCTACAGGTCTGTTAACACAACTATCAGAAATAATGCACAGCAGCAAATGGGACCAGCGAGCGCTTAATAAACTTATTAAACGCTATCTGGGACTTGCAGTAGAATGGAGCATTCTAGTCAGGGAAACGTGATTTCCTAGAGGACAACTCATTTGGTAAAAAAACATCGAAATAACCACTTATGACAGGTAGTGGTTTGAACAGCATTGCAAAGCGTAGAGCACAGGGTCATAAAAATACAAACAGGAATTTAAAAGTAAAACGATCCATAAGTACATTAATAAACTTAAGAAAACAGAAGCAACTTAGATCTGCACGACAAAGTACACATAGATTTAATGAACAGAATGACAACAGTCCGTCACGACACATAGATAGACGATCATCACAGACGGTCAGCGTTGAACACGTGGTATCACCCGGGGTGGCTGTCCCAGAAACGGCTAGTAATAATGAGGTGGCACAACCTGTTTTTTTAGAATCCATAGCCAGATACGAACGAAATTACCCCAATTTCAGCGGGTCTGAAACTCATCATCACTTCCGGTTTGTTAATTTGAACAGAGTCTTTTGTAGAGGGCGTTCGAGCCATTCATACGGCTATACAGGCCATGCTCGATGAGTTCCTGGCTGACGTTGATCCGTCCGATCGCGTACAGCTAAGGTTGGAGGGCGGAGGTTTACACAACACCATCTATTCGCATCGTAAACCACATGATTCATTAGACGCCATCAGTTTTTTGAATCAGATAACAAACATGCTGCAAAGTAATGCTGAGGTTTTATTTGATACAGAGTTGAAATTTGTGATGTCTGTTTTCAAGAATCGTGCAGGTGGTGCCCTAACGGGGAGGAGGCTATGGAGGATTCCTCATAGCCTAATAATTGAGAAGTGTCGACGCATGTTATATGATTTTAATAAAACCGGTAACAATCTGTGTCTGGCTGCTAGTCTCTGCAACCTACTGGACAAAGATAACTCTACAGACCACATGATACATGAGAGAGCTCTCGAGATTCATAAAGCTTTGAATTTGTCCCTTGATAAAATTATCAGCTTTAGCGATATTGCTTGTTTTGAAAAACATTTGAAATCAAAAATTCAAATTTTGTGTTATTGTGATGGTGGATGGAATTTTTATTACACAGACAGCCGTTATGATGAAATTCTATTCATATTATGGCACAATGATCATTACTATGGTATTTTGGACATTAAAGCTTTTGTGAGTTCCAGTTACTTCTGTAAATTTTGCCACACAGCGTACCACCACAGAAATAAGCACGACTGTCTTTTCTTTTGTAATTTATGTCTCAGACAGGAATGCGTTGACACAGGTCAGGCGGCGCTAAGGTGTACGCAGTATAGAGTGTTTTGCAGATCAACAGAATGTTTAGAGACGCACAGGTCTTTAGCATTGGCCCTGAAAATACAGTGCCTTAAATTTTTTTATTGTGATCGATGCGGAATGTACACCGAGACAGACCACAATTGTCGGGGTATGAAATGCCCCATTTGCAAAGCGAATGTTGACAATTTTGTGGATCATTTGTGTTACATTCAAAACATTAAACCATCGATTCTTACTTTAAAATAAATTTTTTATTATTTTGAATGCATGCAAGAAACGGGTGTGCACATAGCCACATACCCAATTTCTGTTACGCATTAACGCTGGTGGATGAGAAATCCTGGGAATTCCCGGGATCTACTTGTATTGAAGATTTTGTAAAAACTTTCATGAGACCAAAATTTGTGGGATACACTTTCATTGCTCATAATGCCGGTCTTTATGATGTGTACTTTGTAATGCAACAATTGATTAAGGAAAATTTTAAAACCTCTGTTTTGGCACAAGGCGGTAAACTGTTGTGCATAAAGGTGTGTGATTTAAATATTCGATTTATCGATTCTTTAAATTTCTTGCCAATGCGACTCAGTCGTTCACCAAAAGCAATGGGATTTGAAGGTTCAAAAGGTCATTTCCCACATTTTTTTAACACGGACGCTAACCAAAATTATGTAGGGACCATGCCGGATATTCAACATTACGGCGTACAATATATGATGGAATCGGAAAAGGTTGATTTCAAAGTGTGGTATGAGAAAAACAAACATAAGCCATTTAACTTCCAGGATGAGCTTAAATGCTATTGCAAGGAGGATGTGATAATATTAAAGAAAGCTTGTAAGGTGTTCCGAGACGCTGTTATATCGATGACCTAACAGGTGGAGGTCGTATATAAGAAAAGTAAACCTGTCATTGTTAAGAGATGGATTGATCCCTTTCAACTTACCACACTGGCTTCAATCTGCATGTCGATGTACCGATACAGATTTTTGAAGGATAACACGTTGGCACTTGTCCCGGGCGATAACTATCACAAGACTCAGAAGCATTACTCAACACCGGCCATACAGTGGTTAATGTACATAGCCCATAGAGAATGCATAGACATAAGACACGCGTTACAAGGAGGCGAGAAGAAAGTTGGAAACTACTACCTGGATGGTTATTCAGTGATCGATGGTGTACAAACGGTGTTTGAGTTCCAAGGTTGCTTTTATCATGGTTGTAGCGCTTGTTACAATCCCGATTATGCAAACAAAGTGACTCAAACGACCTACGGTCAATTATGACACAAGGCGCATGTGAGAATTAACTATCTTAAGCTCTGCGGCTTTCACGTGCCTGTCATTTGGGAGTGCCAGTGGAAAAAATATTACAGGACGATCGCCGTCTACAGGAGTTTCTGAAGATTAAAGAATTACCCGTACCCTAGGATCCGCGAGATTCACTTTACGGAGGTCATACAAATGCCATAAAGATGTATCACAAAACACAGCAGGATGAACAGATACACTACTATGATTTTACCAGCCTATACCCGTTTGTCAACAAAACCAAATCATGTCCTGTAAAACATCCCAGGATCATTTATAAAGATTTTGGCGATATCACAACGTATTTTGGCATAGCTAAAGTAAAAGTGTATCCGCCACGTAATCTTTTCTCTCCAGTTCTACCGGTTAAAATGCACGGTAAACTAATGTTTCCTTTATGTCGCATTTGTGCTGAATCTGGACAGACCGAATCGTGCGAACATAGTGATGAGGAACAATCACTGATCGGCACATGGTGCACCGTAGAAATAAATTTAGCAGTTGACAAAGGATACAACGTGCATAAAATCTATGAAGTGTGGCATTTTGAAGAGCAATCTGACAAACTGTTTTCAGAGTACATTAAATTACATCTCAGGGACAAACAAGAGGCATCCGGTTATCCCGAATGGTGTACAGACTCTGAGAAACGCCAAGCGTATATAGATGACTATCAAAAAATGAAGGCGTGTCATAACGACCAGATCATATCTATTACAATCCCTCCAAGAGACAACTATCAAAACTTCTTTTGAATTCGTTGTGGGGTAAATTTGGTCAACGTAAAAACATGCCCAATACGGAGATAGTTACAGATCCGACAGACTTTTTGAATACGCGTTTTTACCGCACTATGAGGTGTCTGCTTTAGATTTTATTAACGAGGATTATTTTATGTTAAATTAGAGGTATGCCAAAGACCATTACACCCGATCAAGTAGCTGTAATATTTTTATAGCTGAGTTTACAACAGCCAGTGGCAAACGCAGGATTTGCATGGGGGGGTTTACAGAACTGGGTGGAGCCAATCACGGGGGCGGGGACTGAGGTGACCCAGTGTATGCTGGGTACGTAAAACTAGTGTGTCTGTGTGTGTATGTATATATATATATATATATATATGTGTGTGTATATATATATACATATCTACACACACACACACACACACACACACACACATAGATATATATACCGTATATACATCTATATATATACACCTATATGTATATGTATATATATATATACACACACATACATATACACATATACATAGCATATTAAACATGCATACATATATATATATATATATATATATGTATACATACAGTACACATATATATACACACACACATGTATATAGTATATCATATATGTGTGTGTTTATATGTATGGATGTATATATCTGTCTATATATGTATGCACATGGATATATATGTACTATATTTAAAATAAAATAAACTTTTATTAAGCACCTAGAAGTGCCACCAGGAAGACAGCAGGCTGCAGAGGACGCTAGACAGCCATTAATAATACTCATGCAGCGCATGCTAGAATTGAACTGTACAAACTATTGGATGGATTACAAGAATTATGTCTTTACCACGATACAGACTCTGTTATTTTTGTCAGCAGTCCCGGTGATTGGAATCTGCCATTGGGTGATTATCTAGGCGAACTGACTAGCGAAATACCATCCGGTACGCATATAACAGAGTTTGTCTCATCAGGATCCAAATCATACGGATAAGTTTAAAGTATTTTTTTCTTCATACATTCACTGTGGTTCTGGGATCCTCTTACACGCTGAAAGTCCGGATGGATGATGAGTGGCCTGTTGTTTAAGATAAATGCTAATAATGAGGGCTACCAGCACCCAACATCACTTGTGTAACTAGATAAGAAACTGCTAACTTTTAAAAAAAAAAAAGGATATTACAAATACTCAGCAAAACACAGTACACATTTTTTTTTTGATCAGAGTGCTGATGCTAATAATAATAATACAATGTTTTACACATCTATTTGTAATATGCTGGTGCTTCATCTTTTTTACTTCGCCCTTGATATTTTAGGAACAATAGTATATATTGTACATGAATCAATGTTTTGGCTCATAGGACCGTTATCATGAGGTATACTGCAAATATGGCTTGTTTATAATTATTCTGATGTTGTATAAGTGTATAATATTCCCCAGTGGTTCTCAAACTCGGTCCTCAGGACCCCATACAGTGCATGTTTTGCAGGTAACCCAGCAAGTGCACAGGTGTATTAATTACTCACTGACCCATTTTAAAAGGTCCACAGGTGGAGCTAATTGTTTCACTTGTGATCTGTGAGGAGACCTGCAAAACATGCACTGTGTGGGGTCCTGAGGACCGAGTTTGAGAACCGGTGATATTCCCAATTGATTTATCACTGATGATGCAGTGTTGTATATTATTACCAATTGATTTATAAAATAAACGTGCTGATTCGATCATGATATAATTTTGCATTTTAAAATTAATTTTAAAATGAGTCAATGCTGGAGGACGTATTTTTTTCCCTTCATACATTGACTGTGGTTCTGGGATCCTCTTACACGCTGAAAGACCGGAGGGGGGATTGAAAACTGTGTTAAATGAAATACAGAAGCATTATTGTGGCTTATAGAATATTAGTTCATCACATCATATGTACTTTCAAAAAGGGGCATGTTCAGACATGTTTTCTATATGTCTATATATATATATATATATATTAGATATATCAGTTTATCACCTGTGCATATTATATTCTTACACTGATGATATGTATCATAAAGGTCTGAGTATGTGATAAAATTGTTACTGTTCCCTTGATATTTTAGAATATAAGGCATGTCCAGACATGTATGTTAACAAAAAAAAGATTTACACCATTTATATCATTGCATACATACCACATAGTATGGTGTATTACACCGTGTATAAAAATGCTTACACCAACAATGTTGTCAGCCTGTGATTAGTCAATCAGTAATAAGATGGTAGGCATTTACTCTAACTCTACATCCCTAGCACGCTGTTACCCGCCTACCTCCTGTTTCCTGCGCTGTTTGCGCTTCTTAAACTGGTTAATGTTGTTACATCCTGTTACACCTTTACAAAGCGGAATAACTGTGAGATTTTGTATGTTACACAAGTTTAATTCGTGATTTTTTACAGACATTTAAATTTAAAACATGTTTCAAACGTAGCCGATTATGCCTAGTCACAGATCGGTTTCAATTACTTCTGCAAAATGATGTATGTTGGCTTTAATAAAAGCAGTTGGCTTAACTGACCGATCGATGTATTTTGACAGGCCATTCATATACATCTCAACAACTTCTTTAATAATGTCATGTTTACATTTAGCACTGTGGCTCACACCTTTAATGGGTTTTAACAAAAATCCGGCATTTACACCCATGTTCTCAACACCTTCCGTATCTTACCCATCAACGCATAAAATTGTATTTCAGCATATTGGTCTACTTGTTCTGTATTTTGAATTCCACCAGCTATGTCGGGTGATAACCCGTGCACCTGGACTACTACATCGGGCAAAGTATGGCCTTGTGATAAACCGTGTGCCAAGGCACACACGTCGGTCGATGTGCGTGCCCCAGCGTCCGTGGTAAAAATATTGGGTGTTGCTGCTACACAATCAACCGCTGTAGTATTACCAGGAATTCCTGCAACAACTATTAACATTTCACCAGAACTATGCTGCTGTTCTTGTGTCATTGTCTCTATTTTGCTGTTACAGCGGCTACGTTACAGATGCTTGATACAGTTTGTAACGCAATCCTACTCCGTTGAGGCGCATCAGCTTCGGAATAAGACAATTTCTTTTAAGATCGGTAAAATGCTGAATTATAACATTTGTTGTTCATTCTTGGTCTATGCGATCTGCGTTTGTTTGGGTTGATACAGCCGTGATGTATCCCCATAACCAATGGCCTTGCATTCTTCTTTAGGCTGTTATGTCCAATTGAGGGCATTGCAAATTGTTCGTTCGTTGTTTCAGCGACTGTTGTACGAATTGATGATTTCCCAATTATGCTAGGCCTGTGCATTAGCGCATCTGTAACATTGAAACTTGGTATCGTTGAATCATATCATTGCGCTACAGCATCATCTGTAATACATATATTATAGGTTTTTTTTTCTCCACGTCATAGGGAGATCACAAAAGTCTCTTACACTACATGTGTTGTTTTAGATAAGAGCTTAGCTACACAACCACACCGTTGTGCAAAATGAACCCTTAGATGGTGCAACTTAGAGGAAGAATGATAAAGTCCCAATTTACATTATCCCAATATGGTATATTACTACTCTATACCAATTATCTTTACAAGCCATCTTATGGAATGGATCATGTTGTGCACTAACTAACATTTGCAACTTAGAGGAAGAATGATGTATATTATACCCAGAGAGGCACTGGTCACAGATACTCAATGCAGAGGAATGGCACATTAGGTTTAAAATGAAATATTTGTTTTCAACACAGGGCTGTGGTATCTGCAGCTCCCACACAAAGCTGTGGTTTAGCCTTCTGGGATCTTCCATGTTGGTAGACCCATTTGAATTTGCTACCAGTATTAGCATTGGAAGCCCTGAAAAAATACCATTTGTCGCAGTCATGGGCTTACCTATATATCTGCCATTGGAAAGGTATAGCGGATGAAATGTAGTTTATAGGGGTTGTATTCTAATCCAACCTTTTCAGATTTCATACGGCATCAGTGGTTTATCTGAATGGGCATAACATTTGTTCTCCTTGTTATACAAGGCATTGGGACTGTATAACGGTAGAATCCTCCCCCTGGTCAGGTTGCTGGGAAAGGGGAAAAGATTAGCAGGGACAAGCTTTGCACCTGGCTCCTGAATACACACTGCCTCATGAAAATGTTATAGTAGTTGCTGAAAGTTCCATTTTAACTTTCTAAGGTGTGTAAATGTTTTTTTTTTTCCTTTTTTTTTATTTCAGGCGTTGAGTTATGCAGGTGGTTTACGTTTATCTCGTCTTTTCTGGGGGTTTTGTTGTTGTTTTTATTGCCAAATGCTTTTAATGAAATAGTGCAATCTGTCGGCCTTGTCAGCATGTCAGCATGTCATTAAATTATTCTACAACGGTTCTTTCTGAGAATATAGTTAAACATATAAAGACAAATAGATCACTTTTTACCACTATTATAATACACATGTCAAGTTAACCTATAAACTCCTGTGAAATATATATGCATGTTATCCATTGTAATGGTTGATGTCTGGTAGATATAACGGCCACCAACATACATAGTTATGGATGTAAGAAGTCACTTTGGATCTCCATCCATAACTGTGTATGTCACAGGAGTTTATAGGTTAACTTGACATGTGTATTATAATAGTGGTAAAAAGTGATCTATTTGTCTTTATACGTTTAACTATTTTCTCAGAAAGAACAGTTGTAGAATAATTTAATGACATGCTGACAAGGCCGACAGTTTGCACTATTTCATTAAAAGCATTTGGCAATAAAAACAACAACAAAATCCCCAGCAAAGACAAGATAAACGTAAACCACCTGCATAACTGAATGCCTGAAATAAAAAAAAAAGGAAAAAACATTTACACACCTTAGAAAGATAAAATGGAACTTTCAGCATCCACTATAACATTTTCATGAGGCAGTGTGAATTCATGAGCCAGGTGCAAAACTTGTCCCTGCTAATCTCTTCCCTTTTCCCAGCAACTTTACCAGGGGGAGGATTCTACCATTATACAGTCCCAATGCCTTGTATAACATGGAGAACAAATGTTGGGGGTAATTCCAAGTTGATCGCAGCAGGAATTTAGTTAGCAATTGGGCAAAACCATGTGCACTGCAGGGGAGGCAGATTTAACATGTGCAGAGAGAGTTAGATTTGGGTGGGGTGTGTTCAGTCTGCAATCTAATTTGCAGTATAAAAATAAAGCAGCCAGTATTTACCCTGCACAGAAATAAAATAACCCACCCAAATCTAACTCTCTCTGCACATGTTAAATCTGCCTCCACTGCAGTGCACATGGTTTTGCCCAATTGCTAACTAAATTCCTGCTGCGATCAACTCAGAATTACCCCCGTTATGCCCATTCAGATAAACCACTGATGCCCTATGAAATCTGAAAAGGTTGGATTAGAAGACAATTGGTATTTTTTCAGGGCTTCCAATGCTAATACTGGTAGCAAATTCAAATGGGTCTACCAACATGGAAGATCCCAGGAGGCTAAACCACAGCTTTGTCTGGGAGCTGCAGACACCACAGCCCTGTGTAGAAAACAAATATTTAATTTTACACCTAATGTGCCAATCCTCTGCATTGAGTTTCTGTGACCAGTGCCTCTCTGGGTATAATATACATCATTCTTCCTCTAAGTTGCTGTTACGCACACCAGTGCTAACAGGAGTATACCGGTGTATGAACAGAGAGGGATGCGAAGCAAACAAACTCACAGACAGTATAACATAACATACACAGGAGGTGATGGAATAACTATTAAACACAAAGTGAACGGAGAAGCCCAAAGGCTCAGGAACTGGGTGTCTCCCTAGTGTCAGAAATGCTCAGATGGAATAGAGCGGACAATGAAGCGAGATGTAGTGATTTAACATGTGGAGCACCCGAAATGATGTTGCTAAGAGCAACAGAAAAAAACCCCAAAGGGTTACCAACGGGTGTGGGAATAAACTCCTTGGTCAGAGATAGAAATATAGACACAAGGAGAGTATCCACAATCCTAACCCCCACTTGCAGGGCACAGGTTCAGCTTACTGCCACTAAACTGACACCTGGACGCCCTGCACAGTGAGGGAGGATTAAGCAAGCAGGTCTGAGAGTACAGCCGCAAACCTGCTGGGTTCACAGAATAGCAAATGAACCCCAGCAGGTTAAACAACTGACTCCAGTCTTACTGCTAGGTCCAGATTGGCAGAATGAAGTACCGAATCCCAAGGCCTATTCGCAGTAAGCAACAAGTAAATACAAAGTCACACAGTACGAGCTAACTCTCTGTAACTGACTAACAAACAAAGATTCAGCAGCATTTGCCTAGCCTGAGAGGATGGTTTATATAGCAGATGCTCTCCACGCCCCACTCAGACCTCACAGACTGTGAGCACAAAACCAGCGCTGGATTCCCTGCCATGCACAGAGCCTGTAATCACTACACAGTAAAAACCAGGACCGGAGTATCAGCTGCGCTCAGGTTACTTCGCTAACACTTGCCTCCCGGTTGCCATGGCAACGTGGCAGCACAGAGCAGGAGATCCTAACAGTGCCCCCCCCTCTGATGAGGGGTCAAAGAACCCCTATCACCGGGTTTATCAGGGAACTGCGAGAAGAAAGAGCATATCAGTCTGAGGGGGCATGAAGATCACAACTGCGCACCCACGACCGCTCCTCCGGGCCATACCCCTTCCAGTGCACCAAAAATGACAGCCGGCCCCGGACCATCTTGGAGTCAAGAACCCTTTCAACCACAAACTCCCTCTGACCCCATATCAGAAGAGGAGAAGGTCTTCCACTGGAAGAAGGATTACTAACCGCCAGTTTTAAAAGGGAACAATGAAATGTTTTATTGATACCCAATGAACGGGGCAGATCTAACTGAAATGCCACCGGATTGATAACCCTGGTGATCTTATAAGGGCCGATGAACCGGGGGCCTAACTTATGAGATGGCTGTCTCAACTTCAAATTCTTGGTGGACAACCAGACGAAGTCTCCTAATTTGAAGCTGCATGGTCTTCTCCGCTTATCAAACACCCTTTTGGTCACTAATGACACAGACACAAGGGCTTTCTTCACTTTCCTCCAAATACCCCTAAGGGCCGAAACCACAGAGGAACCACCAGGCGTGGAATCCAGGGGGTCAAAAGAATTGGCCTTAGGATAATGCCCATACACACAAAGGGAGAGATCCCTGTAGCAGAGTGAGCTGCGTTGTTATAGGCAAACTCCGCCATGGACAGATGAGCAACCCAGTCAGTATGACACTTGGAGACATAACACCTGAGGAACTGCTCCAAGGACTGGTTCACCCTCTCAGTCTGCCCATTAGACTGTGGATGGTAGCCTGACGACAAGCTCACAGAAATCTGGAGATCAGAACAAAATGCCCTCCAGAATTTGGCCACAAACTGGGATCCACGGTCAGAGACCACATCGAGTGGCAACCTGTGGAGGCGCACAACATGCTGCATAAATAACTCAGACAGGCGTCTGGCCGATGGCAACCCAACCAGTGGAACGAAATGCGCCATCTTCGAAAACCTGGCAACGACAACCCAAATGGCTGTCATCCCCGAGGATTTGGGCAAGTCCACCACAAAATCCATGGAAATGTGGGTCCATGGCTTAGATGGAATAGAGAGTGGATGTAATGGGCCGAAAGGAACACCTCTAGGAGTTTTATTTCGGGCACAAACGTCACATGCCCGAACCCACTGATCCACATCCCTAGCCACCGAGGGCCACCACACCACCCTAGACAGCAACTCCCGAGTTCTGGCAATACCCGGATGCCCTGTCGAATTTTTGGCATGGAATTCCAGGAACACTCGCTGTCTTAACCTAGGAGGCACAAACAAGAGACCTACCGGAAGGTCTGGAGGAGCCTGCTCCTGTGCTCTAAGGACTAATGACAAGAGGTCCTGGGTAATGCCCACTTTAATACATAATGGGGACACAATGGGCAATGGCTCCTCGGTGGTCTATTGGACTGGAGCAAAACTCTGCGAGAGCGCATCAGCCTTGATGTTTTTTGACCGAGGGCGATATGTTATCAAAAAATTAAAGCGAGCAAAAAACAAAGCCCATCGTGCCTGCCTGGCATTGAGCCGCTTCGCTGACTCTAAATATGCCAGATTCTTATGGTCGGTGAGAATTGAGACCACAAACTTAGCCCCCTCAAGCCAGTGTCTCCACTCCCCGAGTGCATCCTTTATAGCCAACAATTCCCGGTTACCCACATCATAATTCATCTCGGCAGACGAAAATTTACGGGAAAAGTAAGCACAGGAATGAAGGCGATTATCAGACACCCCCATCTGAGAGAGCACTGCCCCAATACCTATCTCAGAGGCATCCACTTCTACCACAAAAGGACGCTCTGGATCTGGGTGT
Source organism: Pseudophryne corroboree (assembly GCF_028390025.1). NCBI lineage: Eukaryota > Metazoa > Chordata > Amphibia > Anura > Myobatrachidae > Pseudophryne > Pseudophryne corroboree. Next base: position 104,520 of record NW_026967747.1, read on the forward strand.
CGCAGCACCTTGGCCGAGACAAATGCCCTTTTGAGACGGGCAAAGGCCGCTTTGGCCTCACAAGACCAGTGAGCAACATCCGCCCCTTTCTTAGTGAGTGCCACCAAGGGGGCCACTATAGACGAAAATCCAGCGATAAACCGTCTATAAAAATTTGCAAAGCCCAGAAAACGCTGAAGCGCCTTTAAACTAGTGGGCTGCACCCAATCCAGGACTGCCTGTACCTTAGAACCCTCCATTTGGAAACCTTCTGATGAGATAATATACCCTAGAAATGCGATTTGCTGGACTTCAAATTCGCACTTCTCCAGCTTCGCCTTAAGCTGGTGGTCTCTGAGTTTCTGGAGGACTAAGCGTACATGCTTCCGATGTTCCTCCAGGGAATGGGAGAAGATTAGGATGTCATCTAGATAAACAACTAAGAATCTATCCAAATATTCCCTGAGCACATCGTTCATGAATTCCTGGAAGACTGCCGGGGCATTAGAGAGCCCAAAAGGCATCACCAAATATTCATAATGCCCTGAGTGGGTATTAAATGCAGTCTTCCATTCATCCCCCTCTCTTATTCTGATTAGATTGTAAGCACCGCGTAGGTCAATCTTAGAAAAAATGGTGGCAGTACGAAGCTGGTCAAACAAAACCGAAATAAGAGGCAGTGGGTACGAGTTTTTAATCGTGATACGGTTTAATTCCCTGAAGTCAATGCAGGGTCGCAACGAACTGTCCTTTTTACCCACGAAGAAGAACCCCGACCCAACTGGGGACTGTGAGGGTCTGATAAATCTCTTAGCCAAGTTCTCCTGAATGTACTCTGCCATAGCCTGAGTCTCAGGACATGACAGGGAGTACAACCTGCTCTTGGGAAGCTTAGCATCCGGCAACAAATCAATGGCACAGTCATAGGGGCGATGGGGAGGCAGTACCTCCGCAACTTTTTTGGAGAACACATCCGCAAAATCTGCATAACATCCTGGCAATCCTGGCAAACTTAGCTGCGAGAGCCTAACTGGAAGGCTCAAGCGACTCCTGAAACAATCACTACCCCAACTAAGAATCTCCCCAGAGACCCAGTCAAATTGAGGGTTATGGGCCCTTAACCAGGGTAACCCCAAAACCAATGAGGCAAAAGAACAGACAGTCACATAGAAAGACAATTTTTCAGAGTGTGTGGCTCCAATAAACAAAGGAATTTGGCTGGTGCAGGAGGTAATTTTACCCTGGGACAATGGTTCCCCGTTTAACCCACAGATCTCAATCTATGATGCCAAAGGTACTGAGAGAACAAAGTGTTACAGGGCGAATTGACAGTCCATGAAAACCCCATCGGCCCCACTGTCAACAAAGGCCTCAGTCTTGACAGTTTGACCGAGGATCTCCAAAGTCACCGGAATGAGAAAAGTATTTTTGGGAAATTCTGACTTCTGGCCTGACAGGATATTTCCCATCACCCTCAGGCCCTGAAGTTTTCCGGCTTTTCTGGGCATGATACTACAACATGACCTTTATTCCCACAGTACAAACACAAACCCTGCTGTCTCCTCCGCGTCTTCTCACGCGAGGAGAGGCGGGTAGCCCCAATCTGCATAGGCTCCTCGGAATATTCCTCAGAGTCTGAGGTTCCCTTGGGAAAAAAGGAAACTGCGGTCTCCCTTTCAAGCCTACGCTCTCTCAGCCGTCTATCCACCCGGATGGATAACTGCATGAGCTGATCTAAGCTATCAGGCGAGGGATATTGTACCAGTTGGTCCTTTATTTGGTCAGAAAGGTCACTTTGGTACTGGTTTCTCAGGGCTGGGTCATTCCACTGGGTATCATGAGCCAACCTCCGAAACTCCGTACTATAAACCTCAGCTGGCCGTCTCCCTTGCTTAAGGACCATAATCTGAGCCTCGGCTGAAGCCATCTTGTCAGGGTCCTCATACAAAATGCCCAGTGCCGTAAAAGAAGCATCAACACTTTTAAGCGACGGACAGTCAGGCTGCAACCCATATGCCCAGACCTGTGGGTCTCCTTGTAGCAAGGAAATCACCATGTTACGCACACCAGTGCTAACAGGAGTATACCGGTGTATGAACAGAGAGGGATGTGAAGCAAACGAACTCACAGACAGTATAACATAACATACACAGGAGGTGATGGAATAACTAATAAACACAAAGTGAACGGAGAAGCACAAAGGCTCAGGAACTGGGTGTCTCCCTAGTGTCAGAAATGCTCAGATGGAATAGAGCGGACAATGAAGCGAGATGTAGTGATTTAACATGTGGAGCACCCGAAATGATGTTGCTAAGAGCAACAGAAAAAAACCCCAAAGGGTTACCAACGGGTGTGGGAATAAACTCCTTGGTCAGAGATAGAAATATAGACACAAGGAGAGTATCCACAATCCTAACCCCCACTTGCAGGGCACAGGTTCAGCTTACTGCCACTAAACTGACACCTGGACGCCCTGCACAGTGAGGGAGGATTAAGCAAGCAGGTCTGAGAGTACAGCCGCAAACCTGCTGGGTTCACAGAATAGCAAAAGAACCCCAGCAGGTTAAACAACTGACTCCAGTCTTACTGCTAAGTCCGGATTGGCAGAATGAAGTACCGAATCCCAAGGCCTATTCGCAGTAAGCAACAAGTTAATACAAAGTCACACAGTACTAGCTAACTCTCTGGAACTGACTAACAAACAAAGATTCAGCAGCATTTGCCTAGCCTGAGAGGATGGTTTATATAGCAGGTGCTGTCCATGCCCCACTCAGACCTCACAGACTGTGAACACAAAACCAGCGCCGGATTCCCTGCAGTGCACAGAGCCTGTAATCACTACACAGTAAAAACCCGGACCGGAGTATCAGCTGCGCTCAGGTTACTTCGCTAACACTTGCCTCCCGGTTGCCATGGCGACGTGGCAGCACAGAGCAGGAGATCCTAACAGTTGCAAATGTTAGTTAGTGCACAACATGATCCATTCCATATGATGGCTTGTAAAGAATATTGGTATGGAGTAGTAATATACCATATTGGGATAATGTAAATTGGGACTTAAGCATTCTTCCTCTAAGTTGCACCATCTAAGGGTTCATTTTGCACAACGGTGTGGTTGTGTAGCTAAGCTCTTATCTAAAACAACACATGTAGTGTAAGAGACTTTTGTGATCTCCCTATGACGTGGAGAAAAAAAACCCCTATAATATATGTATTACAGATGATGCTGTAGCGTAACGATATGATTCAACGATACCAAGTTACAATGTTACAGATGCACTAATGCACAGGCCTAGCATAATTGGGAAAACATCAATTCGTACAACAGTCACTGAAACAACGAACGAACAATTTGCAATGCCCTCAATTGGACATAACAGCCTAAAGAAGAATGCAAGGCCATTGGTTATGGCGATAATCACGGCTGTATCAACCCGAACAAACGCAGACCGCCTAGACCAAGAATGAACGACAAAGGTTATAATTCAGCATTTTACTGATCTTAAAAGAAATTGTCATATTCCGAAGCTGATGCGCCTCAACGGAGTAGGATTGCGTTACAAACTGTATCAAGCGTCAGTAACGTATCTGCTGTAACAGCAAAATAGAGACAATGACACAAGAACAGCAGCGTAGTTCTGGTGAAATGTTAATAGTTGTTGCAGGAATTCCTGGTAATACTACAGTGGTTGATTGTGTAGCAGCAACACCCAATATTTTTACCACGGGCGCCGGGGCACGCACATCAACCGACGTGTGTGCCTTGGCACACGGTTTATCACAAGGCCATACTTTGCCCGATGTAGTAGTCCAGGTGCACGGGTTATCACCCGACATAGCTGGTGGAATTCAAAATACAGAACAAGTAGACCAATACGCTGAAATACAATTTTATGCGTTGATGGGTAAGATAATGGAAGGTGTTGAGAACATGGGTGTAAAAGCCTTATATTTGTTAAAACCCATTAAAGGTGTGAGCCACAGTGCTAAATGTAAACATGACATTATTAAAGAAGTTGTTGAAATGTATATGAATGGCCTGCCAAAATACATCGATCGGTCAGTTAAGACAACTGCTTTTATTAAAGACAACATACATCATTTTGCAGAAGTAATTGAAACTGATCCATGACTAGGCATAATCGGCTACGTTTGAAACATGTTTTAAATTTAAATGTCTGTAAAAAATCATGAATTAAACTTGTGTAACATACAAAATCTCACAGTTATTCCGGCGTGTAAAGGTGTAACAACATTAACCAGTTTGAGAAGCACAAACAGCGCAGGAAACAGGAGGTAGGCGGGTAACAGGTGCTAGGGATGTAGAGTTAGAGTAAACGCCTACCATCTTATTACCGATTGACTAATCACAGACTGACAACATTGTTGGTGTAAGCATTTTTATGCATGGTGTAATACACCATAATATGTGGTATGTATGCAATGACATAAATGGTATAAATCTTTTTTTCGTTACTATACATGTCTGGACATGCATTATATTCTAAAATATCAAGGGAACAGTAACAATTTTATCACATACTCAGACCTTTATGATACATATCATCAGTGTAAGAAAATAATATGCACAGGTGATAAACTGATATATCTAATATATATATATATAGACATATAGAAAACATGTCTGAACATGCCCCTTTTTGAAAGTACATATGATGTGATGAACTAATATTGTATAAGCCACAAAAGCGCTTGTGACTTTCATTTAACACGGTTTTCAATTCCCCCTCCGGTCTTTCAGCGTGTAAGAGGATCCCAGAACCACAGTGAATGTATGAAGGAAAAAAAAAGTCCTCCAGCATTGACTCATTTTAAAATTCATTTTAAAATGCAAAATTATATCATGATCGAATCAGCACGTTTATTTTATAAATCAATTGGTAGTAAAATACAACGCTGCATCATCAGTGATAAATCAATTGGGAATAGTATACACTTATACAACATCAGAATGATTATAAACAAGCCATGGGGGTCATTCCGAGTTGATCGCTAAGTTTTTCGTTCTCACAACATATTCGCAAAGTTGCGATTATGTTGTAAAATTGCGATCGTCCGCCCCCAACGTAATTTTGCGATTTTGTGCGCAGTATTACACAAGGTAGGCGTATGCCATATTACAACACATTATTGCGAATCCAAAGCATACACACAAACCTCATTGCAAAAATACGATGTCATCGTATATTTACGCATTCCTCTTAATTATGCTCAGTTTTGTGCAAACAAACGCACAGCAATGGTTTTTTTAACCTAATTTAGATAACACCTTGCAATTCTAACTCAGCAAGCGTACCTCAATTATAAATCCAATTAGTGTAATAATTGATTATGTGCATGACCAATTAAGTCTGCTAAGAATACCTTAAGAAAAGTTTGTAGGCATAATTGCTCATTACCATGTTTTTTTTTAAAGAAGTGCAAGAGATGTATAAACTGTACCTGACAGAAATGTAGATAGCATAATTTGGTGTGTATGTGTAGTGTGTGAATGTATGTGTTTACTTTTTTGAAAAATAAAATAAGCTACCTAACCTAATTTGTATGTAATAAATAAGATTTAAACTCCTATTTTTTTGTTTTTTGTTTTTATTTTAGCTAACCAATTTCTGCATTGCAATATGCTTTTAGATTGTTGCTTAAAAAACATCACAAGCGCATAACAGTAAATAATGAATGTTTATTTTGTAACAATTTTTTGGTTTTTCATTTTTTTTAAACGTTTTTTTTATTATTTTTTAAACTTAAAGTAAATTGGCCAAATCATTTACTTCCGCCAACATGGCCTCCAATTGGAATTTCAAATTGGCAATGATGCCTGCCAGCCTTGTGGGATCTCCAATGGCACCATCTGAAATGCAGAGTAAAAATGATTAATTTTTAAAATCAAACATTTCCTATTACATCACAATTCCACAAAGCACACTTTCATATCAAATGATATACATCATGTATGTATAAATGACTAAACAGTAGCATACCAACACACAAGCATACTCAGCAATGTTTGACATAGCTAAATTACAATGTGTAAAAGTCTACCACACCATGATGTACATTTACTAAGATGGGAGTTCTATTGAGGGTGTGATGTTGTCCATAGCAACAAATCACATTCTACTTCTCTTCTCGAAGGTGGGAAATAACTGTAACTGTGTGTTTGTTTGTTTGCAAAGGTAAACATCCTATCGAGAATCACAACCACAAATTAGTACATGTAACCCCATACTGGTCTTCATTCACATCTGTGGTGAAGCAGACTTGTTTTTTGTGCTGTTTTGACCTGCATCATCACACTGCATATCAACACCTTCAGGAGGACAACATATCCTAGCATGCCAACACTCCTTGAAAGCCTGCCTTACAAAAAAAATTAAGGACAATTCGTTTTTAATAAAGCAAATAAGCATGTTGTGAGTGTAACTTGCAAAACCCAAACAAATTAAAAAAATAATAAAAAATCACTCAGGTCTAAATGTGTTGCAGATAATGTTTCACATACAAAGGTTGTTGTGCAGGCAAACCTGTCGACATAGTGATTTACAACCAGATGTACACACTGTACATATAATGTCCCGCACACAAATGAAAATGCATCATCCATACCATGATGAAGAAGACAAGCATTCAACCTAGACAAAAGATTATACACAGTACAACAATGCATTTTATATTTTTTCATTTTGTTGTTTTAATAAAAAAATAAGGAATGTGTGCGAACTTACTATCCTCTGACACTTCACAACCTCCCTCGAGTGGCTCTGGGGCCTCTGCTGCCCATTCTGAAGGCGTTGTTGGCTGGCTGGGGGATGGAGGCTGGATGGGTGCTAGGTGCTGGCTGGGGGATAGAGGCTGGAGGGGTGAGGTTGGCAGGCTGGGGGATGGAGGCTGGATGGGGGTTAGGTGCTGGCTGGGGGATGGAGGCTGGAGGGGTGAGGTTGGCTGGATGGGGGATGGAGGCTGGATGGTGGAAGGAGGCAGGATGGGGGAAGGAGGGTCCCATTGTGTGACTGGATGTAAGGGGGAGGGACTTGCAGAGTGGGTTAAGGAATGATAGGGTGAGGGTGGTGGTGTTATTTTTACGGACACAGAGGGTGAGGGGGGCAGGGAGGGGAATTTGGAAAAAGTGTGGGTTTGGGCTGGAGAGGGGGTGTGGGCTGGAGAGGGGGATTGGGAAAGAGAGTGGGCTTGGGCTGGAGAGGGGGCTTGGGCTGGAGAGGGTGAGGTGACAGGAGAGGGGGAGGTGGCAGGAGAGGGGGATTGGGCAGGAGAGGGGGAGGTTGCTGGAGAGGGGGATTGGGCAGGAGAGGGGGAGGTGGCAGGAGAGGGGGAGGTGGCAGGAGAGGGGGATTGGGCAGGAGAGGGGGATTGGGCAGGACAGGGTGATTGGGCAGGAGAGGGGGAGGTGGCTGGAGAGGGTGAGGTGGCAGGAGAGGGGGATTGGGCAGGAGAGGGGGATTGGGCAGGAGAGGGGGAGGTGGCAGGAGAGGGGGATTGGGCAGGAGAGGGGGATTGGGCAGGAGAGGGGGATTGGGCAGGAAAGGGGGAGGGTGATCGGGAAGGGGATGGGGAATGTTGCTGGTGTGGACTACCAGCACCAGCACCTTGCCGTTGTGCTCGCCCTATAATGACATATGTAAAATGTATGAAAAAACAAGAAAAAATGAATCACAGCATATTCCTATTACTCTGTTCTGTACCATGTTAAAGAAACAGGGTTAACATGACTAAGTTATTAAAATATATTTCATGGTGATGTTGGCCTTATCAAACAAACAGATTCAAAATCAACTATATTAAATACCGTCTATCCATTTAAAACGATATTCTCATTTTTAAATCTAAACAACATCCCCAGTGTCAAAATTGACCCACATTTGTTAATTTTTTTAAAAACACTGATCCGGAAATTTATTATACTTTTCGGCCTGTGTATTAATTATGGCCAACAACATACAGTCAGTACCATACCTCCCAACATGAGTCTCGCCAGGAGGGACAGAATGTTCTTTTCCGTCACTTCACTCTTAATGTATGATTTCCATTACTTGTGCATAGAAATCTGGAGAATAACTATTAAGTTACAAATACCTAAGCAGAGTTTTCGTTTCCTCTTGCAAAAGGTCATATTGGGAGTTATGCATCACTGCATAACCTACCTACACACACTCATGCAAATTTTCTCTGTGCAAATTTTGGCCCTCACACAACGATAGTATGCAAAGGTTATGCGTTAATCCCGTCTGTGCACGAAATGTTACTTACTGCGGACACGTAGGATCCGGATCTGTTGGCGGAGCTCCGCCAGGAGGTCTGGCGTGCGCCTCCGCAGGTCGCTCCAGCGCCTCTCAAGCTGGATGATGGTCCTGCGACTGCGGAGGAGGCTCCGTAATAGGCGGCGGACCTCCGCGTAGGCCTCGCGTTTAACCCTATTTGGGATAAAACGCCCAACGCGGCCTACGCGTCGGTCCATTACCGCCACTAGCAGGCGGAGTTCCCGCCGTGTGAACGGTGCAGCACGCATCATGGCAATGGCGTTTTCCTTGTTTGGGCATATATTTATAGTTTGTGTTGGCATGAGATTAATGTAAAATCTATGCTGTCATTGAAATAAACTTTATTGATGTTTGCAATGCTGTGAGGAGCAGAGTGATTATTTCGCTAGAGCGGAAATACGCAGTTGCGGAAGAGCAAGAAAATTTAACATATTCTGACATAACCCCCAATACAAACACACTTTGTATAAATTTATCTAAAAACACAGTGTACTCACCACATTTGGTGTGATAAATCAGCTGCACAGTCACAAAATGTACCACATTTTGTAACATATGTTGGTGTTTTTTTCAAAGAAAACAGGATTTAAAAAAAAAACAGAAAATTAGCAACTACACATTATTATATTCCCAGAAAAAACATTGTTTGCTTAACATTTTAAATTTAAAATGAACCAAAAAAAAATAAAAAATATTCAAACACACCCTAACAATTACACAATGACCTTACAATAACAACCTAAATGACATGTGATCAAAATGACCATAAGCATACAGTGTTTTTTAGTAATTTCCAAAAGCAGAACAAAATACACTATACCTGAAATATTCTTGGACAATGCTTGCCCTTACTTGGCTTGCCCTCCGGGAAACACTCCCACCACCAAATCTCCGCCCAACCCCTGGCTCCTCATCTGGCAATTCCTCTGTGGTAGGAAGCTGAACGCGACTCCTTACCGCGATGTTATGAAGTATAGCGCACAGGACCACTATTTTACTTGCCATCTCCGGCGAATACATGATATCGCCACCAGTGCGGTGGAGCACACGAAAATGACCTTTAAGCACACCAATTGTGCGCTCCACCAGCTGTCTAGTGGCAGTAAGCGCGGAGTTAAATGCCGTCTGTGGTCCTGGCCTGGGATTACGGTAAGGAGTCATGTCCAGGGGGTGCAAGGATATCCACGGTCTCCTGTTTGATGAGAACATTAAATTAGAATGAGATTATTATTTAGGTATAAAAAAATAAAAAATAAAAATAACTCACCCAATAACCACATGTCTTGTCGTTGACTTGATCTTAATCTCTGCCATATCCCTGATTGTCTAATAACATGTGCGTCATGTGAGTTCCCAGGGAACTTAGCATTCAGGGACAGGATCTGGAGGGATGGCCCACAAACAACCATTACATTCAGAGAATGAAACAGTTTCCTGTTTCTATAAATTTCTTCATTATGTCTTGGTGGCACAATAGCTACATGTGTGCCATCCACAACCCCAATAACATGTGGGAAGCGACTACCACCTTCCTCAAATTGCCGCTTCACCACATCTAGGGCACCAGCATCCAAAGGCATAGCAATAAATTGCTTCACACGCTTTAGGAAAGCCTGGCTGACACGCCGCAGGACCTTACTGAACTGGCCCTGCGACATGCCAACCAGGTCTCCAACCACATGCTGGAATGACCCTGTGGCCACAAAATGTAACACAGCAAGGAATTGTGTCAATGATGGTATTGCTGTAGGATACCGAATTGAAGACTCCAGATCACTCTCTATTATGGAGAGAGTGTCTAGGATTAGATGTGTTGGCAGCCTGTATCTACGCACAACCACATAATCTGGCATCCCAAAAAGTAGGACACGGGTGCGGAAAATTGGTGGCCTAGCACGCCTCCGTTGCCTTGGTTGATGAGGAGCCGGTTGTGGTTGGGGGGCTGGCGGTTGGGGTGGGAGTGCTTCCGTGGGTTGGGGTGGGAGGGCTTCTGCAGCCACAAAGACCGACATCACCAACTTAAAATAAAGATAATAATATTGAGAATAAGACAAATGCTAAATTAAAATGTACAACCTTAATCCTAAAATAAAAATCAGGGTGTAAACTTACTGCAGGAGCATACGACATTGTTTCTGGATTCAATTACGGACCAATTTGAAATTGAGACAAAAAAGGAAAAACACAAATTAAAAGGGATAAACAAACATAGTTTAACCCAAAAATATTTAAAAAATGACTACCAACCAAGCAGACACATAATAAGAGCATCAAAAACATATCAAACACATAAGGATAAATAATGATAATTATGTTAGAAATCTAAACTATATTCAACTCAAAATTTAGTCCTTTAGTAGCTATTACAGGCAAGAACAGCACTACTTTGCAGAACAATCCGGGAAATAAAAATTATATTTTGTAAAAATAGTGATGACAAACATAATCAAAACACTTTGACCACACACATACTCCACAACACACAGGCCTAGGGGACTTACCTGCTCCTCAAAAACACACAGTTGATTAGTGTCTGAAGCTGTGTCCCAAAAATAGAGCCAAACTTGGGCAGAAAAACAAAATGGATATCTTCTCCTAAATATAACACCTACAAGAGACACAAAATGACAGTAAGACCACATAGAACCCATTAGCACATAAAGACACAAACACAGGCCTAGGGGACTTACCTGCTCCTCACAATCACACAGTTGATTAGTGTCTGAAGCTGTGTCCCAAAAATAGAGCCAAATTTGGGCAGAAAAACAAAATGGATATCTTCCCCTAAATATAACACCTACAAGAGACACAAAATGACAGTAAGACCACATAGAACCCATTAGCACATAAAGACACAAACACAGGCCTAGGGGACTTACCTGCTCCTCACAATCACACAGTTGATTAGTGTCTGAAGCTGTGTCCCAAAAATAGAGCCAAATTTGGGCAGAAAAACAAAATGGATATCTTCCCCTAAATATAACACCTACAAGAGACACAAAATGACAGTAAGACCACATAGAACCCATTAGCACATAAAGACACAAACACAGGCCTAGGGGACTTACCTGCTCCTCACAATCACACAGTTGATTAGTGTCTGCAGCTGTGTCCCAAAAATAGAGCCAAATTTGGGCAGAAAAACAAAATGGATAATTTCTCCTAAATATAACACCTACAAGAGACACAAAATGACAGTAAGACCAACATTTTAACATTAGTCCACAAAAAAGAAACACTAAAGTACAGGTTAGGCCCCAAACAAAAAAAAAACAACAAAATGAAAAATAAAATAAAAACAAACAAAAAATAAGAATTTACTCACCGGTAATTCTATTTCTCGTAGTCCGTAGTGGATGCTGGGAACTCCGTAAGGACCATGGGGAATAGCGGGCTCCGAAGGAGGCTGGGCACTCTAGAAAGATTTAGGACTACCTGGTGTGCACTGGCTCCTCCCACTATGACCCTCCTCCAAGCCTCAGTTAGGACACCGTGCCCGGACGAGCAGACATAATAAGGAAGGATTTAGAATCCCGGGTAAGACTCTTACCAGCCACACCAATCACACCGTACAACTCGTGATACAATATCCAGTTTGACAGTATGAAAACAACTGAGCCTCTCAACAGATGGCTCAACAATAACCCTTTTGTTAACAATAACTATCGTACAAGTATTGCAGACAATCCGCACTTGGGATGGGCGCCCAGCATCCACTACGGACTACGAGAAATAGAATTACCGGTGAGTAAATTCTTATTTTCTCTAACGTCCTAGTGGATGCTGGGAACTCCGTAAGGACCATGGGGATTATACCAAAGCTCCCAAACGGGCGGGAGAGTGCGGATGACTCTGTAGCACCGAATGAGAGAACTCCAGGTCCTCCTCAGCCAGGGTATCAAATTTGTAGAATTTTGCAAACGTATTTGCCCCTGACCAAGTAGCTGCTCGGCAAAGTTGTAAAGCCGAGACCTCTCGGGCAGCCGCCCAAGATGAGCCCACCTTCCTTGTGGAATGGGCCTTTACAGATTTTGGCTGTGGCATGCCTGCCACAGAATGTGCAAGCTGAATTGTACTACAAATCCAGCGAGCAATAGACTGCTTAGAAGCAGGAGCACCCAACTTGTTGGGTGCATACAGGATAAACAGCGAGTCAGATTTTCTGACTCCAGCCGTCCTGGAAACATATATTTTCAGGGCCCTGACAACGTCTAGCAACTTGGAGTCCTCCAATTCACTAGTAGCCGCCGGCACCACAATAGGCTGGTTCAGGTGAAACGCTGACACCACCTTAGGGAGAAATTGGGAACGAGTCCTCAACTCTGCCCTATCCATATGGAAAATCAGATAAGGGCTTTTACATGATAAAGCCGCCAATTCTGACACTCGCCTGGCTGAAGCCAAGGCTAATAACATGACCACTTTCCACGTGAGATATTTCAGATCCACGGTTTTTAGTGGCTCAAACCAATGTGATTTTAAGAAACTCAACATCATGTTGAGATCCCAAGGTGCCACTGGAGGCACAAACGGGGGCTGAATATGCAGCACTCCTTTTACAAAAGTCTGAACTTCAGGTACTGAAGCTAGTTCTTTTTGAAAGAAAATCGACAGAGCCAAGATCTGTACTTTAATGGAGCCTAGTTTTAGGCCCATATCCACTCCTGCTTGCAGGAAATGCAGAATTCGACCTAGTTGAAATTCCTCTGTTGGGGCCTTATTGGCCTCGCACCATGCAACATATTTTCGCCATATGCGGTGATAATGCGTTGCCGTAACATCTTTCCTGGCCTTAATAAGCGTAGGAATGACTTCTTCTGGAATACCCTTTTCCTTTAGGATCCAGTGTTCAACCGCCATGCCGTCAAACGCAGCCGCGGTAATTCTTGGAACAGACAGGGCCCCTGCTGTAGCAGGTCCTGTCTGAGCGGTAGAGGCCACGGGTCCTCTGAGAGCATCTCTTGAAGTTCCGGGTACCACGCTCGTCTTGGCCAATCCGGAACCATGAGAATTGTGTTTACTCCTCGCTTTCTTATTATTCTCAATACCTTTGGAATGAGAGGCAGAGGAGGGAACACATGAACCGACTGGTACACCCACGGTGTTACTAGAGCGTCCACAGCTATCGCCTGAGGGTCCCTTGACCTGGCGCAATATTTTTTTAACTTTTTGTTGAGACGGGACGCCATCATGTCCACCTGTGGTTTTTCCCAACGGTTTACCAGCATCTGGAAGACTTCTGGGTGAAGTCCCCACTCCCCCGGGTGGAGGTCGTGTCTGCTGAGGAAGTCTGCTTCCCAGTTGTCCACTCCCGGAATGAACACTGCTGACAGTGCTAGTATATGATTCTCCGCCCATCGGAGAATTTTTGTGGCTTCTGCCATCGCCATCCTGCTTCTTGTGCCGCCCTGTCGATTTACATGGGCGACTGCCGTGATGTTGTCTGACTGGATCAGCACCGGCTGGTGTAGGAGCAGGGATTTTGCTTGACTTAGGGCATTGTAGATGGCCCTTAGTTCCAGAATATTTATGTGAAGGGAAGTCTCCTGACTCGACCATAGTCCTTGGAAGTTTCTTCCCTGTGTGACTGCCCCCCAGCCTCGAAGGCTGGCATCCGTGGTCACCAGGACCCAGTCCTGTATGCCGAACCTGCGGCCCTCTAGAAGATGAGCACTCTGCAGCCACCACAGTAGAGACACCCTGGTTCTTGGAGACAGGGTTATTAAGCGATGCATCTGAAGATGCGATCCGGACCACTGGTCCAACAGGTCCCACTGAAAGATTCTGGCATGGAACCTGCCGAAGGGAATTGCTTCGTAAGAAGCCACCATCTTTCCCAGGACCCGCGTGCAGTGATGCACTGATACCTGTTTTGGTTTCAGGAGGTCTCTGACTAGAGATGACAACTCCCTGGCTTTCTCCTCCGGGAGAAACACTTTTCTCTGGACTGTATCCAGAATCATACCCAGGAACCGTAGCCGTGTCGTCGGAACCAGCTGTGACTTTGGGATATTCAGAATCCAGCCGTGCTGGTGCAGCACTTCCTGGGATAGTGCTACTCCCACCAACAACTTTTCCTTGGACCTCGCTTTTATTAGGAGATCGTCCAAGTACGGGATAATTAAAACTCCCTTTCTTCGAAGGAGTATCATCATTTCCGCCATAACCTTGGTAAATACCCTCGGTGCCGTGGACAGTCCAAACGGCAGCGTCTGGAATTGGTAATGGCAATCCTGTACCACAAATCTGAGGTACTCCTGGTGAGGATGGTAAATGGGGACATGCAAGTAAGCATCCTTGATGTCCAGGGATACCATGTAATCCCCCTCGTCCAGGCTTGCAATAACCGCCCTGAGCGATTCCATCTTGAACTTGAATTTCTTTATGTATGTGTTCAAGGATTTCAAATTTAGAGTGGGTCTCACCGAACCGTCCGGTTTCGGTACCACAAATAGTGTGGAATAATAACCCCGGCCTTGTTGAAGTAGGGGTACCTTGATTATCACCTGCTGAGAATACAGCTTGTGAATTGCCGTTAGCACCGCCTCCCTGTCTGAGGGAGCAATTGGCAAGGCAGATTTTAGGAACTGGTGGGGTGGGGACGCCTCGAATTCCAGCTTGTACCCCTGAGATACTATTTGCAGGATCCAGGGATCCACCTGTGAGCGAACCCACTGATCGCTGACATTTTTGAGGCGACCCCACACCGTACCTGGCTCCGCCTGTGGAGCCCCACCGTCATGCGGCGGACTTGGAAGAGGAAGCGGGGGAGGACTTTTGCTCCTGGGAACCTGCTGTTTGTTGCAGCCTTTTTCCCCTACCTCTGCCTCTGGACAGAAAAGACCCGCCTTTTCCATGCCTGTTTTTCTGGGTCCGAAAGGACTGAACCTGATAAAACGGCGCCTTCTTAGGCTGTGAGGGGACATTGGGTAAAAATGCTGACTTCCCAGACGTTGCTGTGGAAACTAGGTCCGAGAGACCATCCCCAAATAATTCCTCACCCTTATATGGCAACACTTCCATGTGCTTTTTAGAATCTGCATCTCCTGTCCACTGGCGAGTCCATAAGCCTCTCCTAGCAGAAATGGACAATGCACTTACTTTAGATGCCAGTCGGCAGATTTCCCTCTGTGCATCTCTCATATATAAGACTGAGTCTTTTATATGGTCTATGGTTAACAGGATCGTGTCTCTGTCTAATGTGTCAATATTTTCTGACAGTTTATCTGACCAAGCAGCGGCAGCACTGCACATCCAAGCTGACGCAATAGCTGGCCTAAGTATAATGCCTGTGTGTGTATATACAGACTTCAGGATCGCCTCCTGCTTTCTATCAGCAGGTTCCTTGAGGGCGGCCGTATCCGGAGACGGTAGTGCCACCTTTTTAGACAAACGTGTAAGCGCTTTATCCACTCTAGGGGGTGTTTCCCAACGTGACCTATCCTCTGGCGGGAAAAGGAACGCCATTAGTACCTTCTTAGGAATTACCAATCTTTTATCAGGGAAAGCCCACGCTTCTTCACACACTTCATTTAATTCATCTGATGGGGGAAAAACTACGGGTAGTTTTTTCTCTCCAAACATAATACCCTTTTTAGTGGTACCAGTAGTTATATCAGAAATGTTTAACACCTCTTTCATTGCCTCAATCATACAGTGAATGGCCTTAGTGGGCATCAGGTTTGACTCATCGTCGTCGACACTGTTGTCAGTATCAGTGACGACATCTGGGTCTGCTTGAGGTAGCGGGCGTTTTAGAGCCCCTGACAACCCATGCGACGCCTGGGCAGGCACGAGCTGAGAAGTCGGCTGTCCCACATTTGGCATGTCGTCGATTTTCTTATATAAGGAGTCTATACGTGCACTCATTACTTTCCATAAGCCCATCCACTCAGGTGTCTGCCCCGCAGGGGGTGACATCCCTTCTAAAGGCATCTGCTCCGCCTCCACATCATTATCCTCATCAAACATGTCGACACAGCCGTACCGACACACCGCACACACACAAGGAATGCTCCGAATGAGGACAGGACCCACAAAAGCCCTTTGGGGGGACAGAGTGAGAGTATGCCAGCGCACACCAGAGCGCTATATAATGCAGGGACTAACTGAGTTATGTCCCCTATAGCTGCTTTTTATATTATATATGTATTGCGCCCAAATTTAGTGCCCCCCCTCTCTGTTTTTAGCCTGTTCTGAAGTGTAGACTGCAGGGGAGAGCCAGGGAGCTTCCTTCCAGCGGATCTGTGAAGGAGAAATGGCGCCAGTGTGTCTGAGGGAGATAGCTCCGCCCCTTTTCCGCGGCCTATTCTCCCGCTTTTTTCAGGATTCTGGCAGGGGAATTTACCACATATATAGCCTCTAGGGCTATATATTGTGGTATTTTTGCCAGCCAAGGTGTTTTTATTGCAACTCAGGGCGCCCCCCCCCCAGCGCCCTGCACCCTCAGTGACCGGAGTGTGAAGTATGCATGAGGAGCAATGGCGCACAGCTGCAGTGCTGTGCGCTACCTTGGTGAAGACTGATGTCTTCTGCCGCCGTTTTTCCGGACCTCTTCTTGCTTCTGGCTCTGTAAGGGGGACGGCCGCGCGGCTCCGGGACCGAACACCAAGGACTGGGCCTGCGGTCGATCCCTCTGGAGCTAATGGTGTCCAGTAGTCTAAGAAGCCCAATCCGGCTGCAAGCAGGCGAGTTCGCTTCTTCTCCCCTTAGTCCCTCGCTGCAGTGAGCCTGTTGCCAGCAGGTCTCACTGAAAATAAAAAACCTAAACTATACTTTCTTTCTAAGGGCTCAGGAGAGCCCCTAGTGTGCATCCAACCTCGGCCGGGCACGAATTCTAACTGAGGCTTGGAGGAGGGTCATAGTGGGAGGAGCCAGTGCACACCAGGTAGTCCTAAATCTTTCTAGAGTGCCCAGCCTCCTTCGGAGCCCGCTATTCCCCATGGTCCTTACGGAGTTCCCAGCATCCACTAGGACGTTAGAGAAAACAGAAAAACACCTGCATCGCACCAACAAACATACTTGCATTTAACAACAAGACGATTGCACGAATACTCACAAACGGAACATCGCATAAATTATGCAATACGGTGTATATGCTAAAAGCTAAAAAACGGAAAACTGTATGCTTGACAATGCTAAAATTACTCACTCAGAAAAGTCCAAGAGCACCTTGTCACACGAGCCAGAAACACAAACTCCATTCATCACCAAAAACTCACAGCGTGCAAACCAGGCCCTTAAATAAGCAGTACAATCAGTAGCAAGATTAGCATACTGTACACCTGTGTGAATTAACGCGCCGCACGTAGGTATAAATAGGCACACACCTGGGCGTACAGACATCATCTCAAACATGGCTACTCGTGAGGAATTAGCAGCAGAGATGGACCGCATTATGCAGCAGCAGATGGCATTGGCGAAAAAGCGCATAGAGTGCCAGAGACGGATGATGGAATCCGCCTCTGCGGATTCTGAAGAGGCAGGACCCAGTACTCGGGAAATGTCAGCTTCTGAGCCCCAACAATTAAGTGGGGATACCCTGCCACACACACATACTTGCCAAACTGAGGAAGAATCATCATTAGCCACACAAGCACAACAGACAGAAGCTGCTAGTGACGAGGAAGATGGTGATGAGCAACAGGAAGCAAGCTCACAGGCTACCTCCAGACGTAAGAAAAGACAGCCAGCATTCACTAAGAGGGAGTTGCGTGTTTTGGTCACGCAGGCCATGTCCAAAATACATAGAGGCCCCAAAAACATGGGTGCTGCTACGAAAGATCGCATCTGGAGGGACATCACACATTCTGTGAATGAAGTTGGCTCTGTCGTCAGAACATCACAGGAAGTTAGACGACGGTAAGTGCATCTTGGCAGTCCATTCTGTGTGCTAAGTTGTCTAAAAAATTTACTTACATGTGATGTTATGTATAGCAAACAAAAGCAGAACATGTGTCCTATATATTTTTATCTAGAAAAAATAATACTCTACTTTGCCCCTATTTCCACAAACATATGTAGTTGGGCCGACTGAAGGCAAAGAGGTCTGCGGAGTGGAATGCCTCAAGGGCTACAGGTGGAGGACCAGCTGTCGCTGTGGAGTTTACAGACTTGGAGGAGATGGCGATGGACTGTGTCAGTTATGAGGAGGGCCAAGGGGTGTCTAATATGGACACGGACCTGCCTGAGATCCTGACGGAACATGACTTGCCAGGTAAGTTTACACATGTATTTGTCTGCAATTTAAACTGTTTTTTTTACTAAAACAATAATTTTTTATTGTACTCTTTTCCCACACATTCTTCTATTTGCTTGACACAAAATACAGCACAAGGGGGTGATCAGTTTGAGTCACAGGAAGGTTATGTGGCTGAGGCTGAGGTGGAGGGACCTAGTGGGTCTGTCCGTGTGGGCCCACAAATCCCACCTCTGCAGGTTCCTACTGGCCCCCCACCCAACCCTCTGCTATCCCGGAGATCCTGCTTGAAATAGCTAGGTATGGTGAGAGCCTAAATGCGTTTCAAGACTGGGTCATCCGGGAGGTAAGCCAGATAGCTGTCCGGCTCACTGAGCACCGAACCAGTGTTGAGCAAGGTGTTGCTCAACTCTGCCAAGGTCTGGCAGAGATCAGGCAGGGACAAGAACAACTTGCCTCCTCATTTCAAAGCCTTGCAACTAACATCTTGCTAGGGCTCCAGGCCATCGCTGTCTCCCTTGCCCACAGTGGCAGAGAGCCACCCACATCGGCTCCCTCCCCTGCCCCTGCCCAGGAAGAACAGCCCACTGGGCAGGCACAACGAAGGTTGCTCCGCAGACCAAGCAAAGAAGAACAGCCTCAGGCGGGGTGAAAAAAAAGAAAGTGATGTCTCTCCAGATGGGCAGCACCCATGTTTTTCATGTTGCCTCTATGTTATTTTGGAGTTGGCTTGTGTGGCCAGAATGGATAACTCCCTCTTAGTGAAATGTATTATTAATGTTTGGAGGTATTGTAGCCTGTGAGCTTTTTTTCTAAAACACCAGAGCCATCTTCCTCTTACTAGTGTGCTATGTATTGTTGTGTTTGTGTGGTGGATCCTAATTCTTTCTCAGTTGGGTCCAAATTTTTGTGTGGCAGGGTGTGTAATATCTTTTATTTTTACTTCAAATTATCATTTTGTCAGAAGCTGAATTTTGCCGAGTACTGAGTTCTGCTATATCATTTGTGTCAGTGGCATCTGCTTGCTGCTTGGTCCATCTCTGCCTGTTAGACTCACGTGTAGCCATGTTGTTTTGATGTTCAAAAATATTACTACAGTAATAAAAAAAAAAACAACAGTTGTGCAGTTTATTCAAGGTAATGCATTAGGTAAATCTTAGTTCCAGGAAGATTAGGTCAGCATATAGACACTTGTGGAACGAGGGAACAATCTGCAATTTTTACAAACAATTGCATCTTCAAAAATACTACAGGTATGCCTTGCACCACACTTTAATGTCCATATTAATTAAACTGACACAACACTTTTTTGTTTTATCTATGGTCAACAGGACATCATTTAAAACATTGTCAGATATTAAAAACAAATATTAAACTAACATTTCTGGGCAAAATTAAGTGTATGCTGCATTATGTGGGTGTCTGTTTATTTTGGAAAAATGTTGCTGCTTTAAATTAACATTTTGTGTAATTTCACTTGTTTGTATTTGGTAGTCTTACACACATTAAAACCTGCCCTTTAAAAAAAGTTTACACACCAACTTGAACACAAATTACAGCCTTATTTGGCAGTGTGTGAGATTTATATGTGAGTAGAATAAACATGTAATGTGGGTTCAGACAATTGCTGTTTGCTAACTTTCATCTGCGCAGTATTTAACAAGTAATTGGCCAACAGATGAATGTGCTCTCCAATTAACTGCTAATTACTGCATACACACTTGTAACAGTACTTCGCAAATGCAGAGTAACTGCAGACCTACTCGGCTGCTGCGTGAAGGTTGCTACGGTTTCCTATGTTAGTTTTAACAGCGACAATGTTTAATTGCGAAAAACACGCCCATTGCGAGTTGCATACTCCCACACTGTACGCCCACTTTCACGCCCATGTCGGAGCATTGCGAAGTCTCGCCTCCGCCACTCCTCGTTTTCGTTTGCGAGTTACGTGTGGTTTTTTTTTTAGTATTTTTGCACAAGCATCGCACGGTTGTGTTCGCGCATGCGTATTCACGCTTTTGCGCATGCGCAGTTACTTAGTTTTTGTACATTTGCGCTGCGATGAATCTCTGGGATCAACTCGGAATGAGGGCCCATATTTGCAGTATACCTCATGATAATGGTCCTATGTGCTATGATTCCAATACTCTGGTCTGGGGAGATCTTAAAGCAAGGACCTGAGTACTGGAACGTAATGCTGGGAATGAGAGTGGGAACGGGAATAGCCCCTGGCGCCCTATCTCCGTTGTCTCGCCCGTGCTGTCAGAATTCTCTTGCGAGACTATGGTTGCTTGAGCCCATGGCAGCCGCGTTTGAAGGGCGGATTACGTCTGCCCAACTCCGATGCCCCCTCAGGTCTTAATGGGAGACAAAGAAAAATCCGAGACAGGGTGATAACAAGGGGCCCTCTAACTAAACAACAAAGCCAGGGGCTACAAACTAACCTAAAACTAGAGTATGTGCGGAAACCGCCAGGGAAAAGGACAACCAAAATACCCACTTGTCCACTCTCCTACCCGGCACCGCCGAGTTCCGGAGAGGACTGTGGAAGCGGAATCCTCCGCAAATGCTCCAAAACAGAATACAAAATAAAGCGGCCTAGGCCGCAGCACGCGGCAGAGCCGCCACTTACGAAAACCACACGAGATCCTCTAGGACTGTTGCGGGTAAATGAGGACCAGAAGACTCCTTGGGATGAGATGACAAACAACAAGATTCAGAAACTCTGAGGACTGGAATGACCGGACACAGCAGAACTGGAACAGACGTTCAGCAAACCAAAGCAGCATGCAGGAAGCTATAACCGGCGTCTGTGTGAGGCACTGGGAAGGCTTAAAACCTTGAATCCTCCAATCAGGGTTTCAGAGCCTGATTAACATAAATGTCGTGCAGCTGCCTTGCTGCACGACCAGAAAAACATGTGTCTTAATTAACTTGATCGACCCTGCAACGGGGAACGTGGTCCGTGGCGTCCCCGTTGCTAGGGTCCTGGTGGCTCGGCGCGCCCGGCGTCCTAGCATTGCTAGGGAGCCGGCGGCTCAGCGCGCACGGCGTAATAGCGTCGCTAGGGACCCGGCGGATCAGCACGCTCTGCGTCCCTAGTTGCTAGGCGCCGGGCCGCGAAGAGAACCCGGACCGCGGCGCCTAAGAGTACCCCGCCCCCTTGAGGAGGGGTCAATGAACCCCTAAAGCCAGGTTTCTGAGGAAATTCCAGAAAAAATGTTCTCTTGAGTTTAGGGGCATGAAGATCCTTATCCAGGACCCAAGACCTTTCCTCCGGACCATAGCCTTTCCAGTGAACCAAAAAATAATGCCAGCCCCGGGACACTTTAGAATCAAGAACCTTCTCTACCAAGAACTCCTGTTGTCCCTGTACATCCACTGGAGATCTACCCTGAGAGGTCCTCTGAGGAAATCTACTGGACGAAACATATTGTTTCAACAGGGAACAGTGAAAGGTATTTCCAATTCTGAGAGATCTTGGTAAACGTAGCCGAAAGGCAACTGGGTTGACCTTCTTAATGATAAGAAACGGTCCAATAAATTTGGGTCCCAGTCTAGCCGAGGATTGTCGAAGCTTGATGTTGCGAGTTGACAACCACACCTTATCTCCCACCTTAAAAGTGCAAGGATGTCGGAGCCTATCAGAAAATGTATTTTCTTGGAAGGCTGCTTTTCTGAGAGCAAAGTGCACTTTTCTCCAAATTGCTCAGAGATGAGAGGTTAAGGTCAACGAGGAGACTGGAGAATGATGAAAAAAAATTGGCTCTAGGGTGAAAACCAAAAACTGAAAAGAATGGAGACTCTTTGGTGGAGGAATGACAAGAGTTATTATAAGAAAATTCAGCCAAAGGGAGAAACTTGGACCAATCATTCTGGAGTTTGGCCGAATACAAACGTAAATACTGTTTTAATGACTGGTTGACTCGTTCGGTTTGCCCGTTAGACTGTGGGTGGTAACCAGATGTTAAAGACAGTTTCATCTGCAATGAGGCACAAAAACGTTTCTTGAATCGTGCGATGAATTGTGGACCCCGATCAGAAACGATATCAGTGGGCAAACCATGAAGCCTGAACACATGGCGGAGGAACAAAACTGCCAACCCTTGAGCAGAGGGCAATCAGGGAAGAGAAATAAAATGAGCCATTTTACTAAAACGGTCCACTACCACCCAAATGACTCGGAATCCGGCTGAAAGGGGAAGGTCAACCACGAAATCCATGGAAATATGAGACCATGGCCTGAGAGGAACAGTTAAAGGCATGAGTTGCCCGATAGGCAACGAACGAGGAACCTTATGCTGTGCACAAACCTGACAGGAATGGACGAATTCCTTAACATCTTTAGAAAGACTAGGCCACCACACTGAGCGAGAGACTAACTCCAAGGTCTTAGTGATACCTGGATGCCCTGAGACTTTGTTGTCATGAAACTCAGTTAAAACAGTGCCTCTCAAAAATTCAGGGACATAAAGACGACCAGCAGGAGTAAGTCTAGGAGCTTGGTGTTGAAGCTGGTTTAACTGAGTAAATAAATCCTGTGTGAGGCCTGCCTGGATGACCGAAGATGGAACTATGGGGGTAACAACAGGATTGCTATTGTGAACCGGAAGAAAGCTACGTGACTGGGCATCAGCTTTCGTATTCTTGGAACCAGGCCTGAAGGTGATTATAAACCTGAAACGAGTAAAAAATAATGCCCAACGTGCCTGCTGAGCATTAAGCCGTTTAGCTGATTCAATATATTGCCGGTTTTTATGGTCAGTAAAAACTGAAATAGTATGTCTAGCTCCCTCCAGCCAATGCCTCCACTCCTCGAAAGCCCATTTTACTGCCAGTAACTCCCGATTACCAACGTCATAGTTGGATTCAGCGGAGGAGAATTTCCTGGACATGAAGCCACAAGGATGTAACACCAGAGACTCCGGATCTTCCTGAGAAAGGATAGCCCCCACTCCAACCTCTGAGGCATCAACCTCCACAATAAAGTGCAGTTTCGGATTAGGATGTCTGAGGACAGGAGCCGAGACAAAGGCTTGTTTCAAGGCCCGGAAGGACAACTCAGCTTCATGCGACCAATTGGAGGGATCCATTCCTTTTTTAGTCAGAGCTACTATGGGAGCGACCAGGTCAGAAAAAGTATAAATGAACCGCCTATAATAATTTGCAAACCCTAAAAAGTGCTGAATTGCTTTTAAATTAGTGGGTTGCGCCCAATTACGGATGGCCTGGAGCTTCTTCGGTTCCATGGAAAATCCCTGGGGAGAAATTATGTACCCTAAAAAGATACCTCTGTGATATGAAAATCACACTTCTCCAGCTTGGCAATAAATGATTCTCACGTAACTTTTGAAGAACCAGACGCACCTGGGTAACATGTTGTTCCATCGACTCAGAATATATCAAGATGTCATCTAAATAAACGACCACGAATTTCCCAAGGAAGTCACGGAGAACATCGTTAATGAGGTTTTGAAAAACCGCCGGAGCATTTGACAGGCCGAACGGCATCACCAGGTATTCATAGTGACCCGACTGAGTGCTGAAAGCCGTCTTCCACTCATCCCCAGATTTAATATGGATGAGGTTGTAAGCTCCCCTAAGGTCAATTTTAGAGAAAATCACGGCGGAACGTAACTGATCGAGTACAGAAATTAACGGCAAAGGATAGGTGTTTTTAACAGAGATCTTATTCAGTGCCCTAAAATCAATGCATGGTCTAAGCGAGCCATCTTTTTTCTCCACAAAGAAAAAAACAGCACTTAAGGGAGATTTTGATGGTCTAATAAATCCCTTCTTTAGGCTTTCCTGAATATAATTATGCATGGCCGTGGTTTCTGGCCCGGACAAGGCATATAATCTCCCCTTAGGCAAAGTGGCACCTGGAACTAGTTCAATTGCACAATCATAGGACTGATGGGGAGGCAGAATGTCCGCATTGCTTTTGGAGAACACATCGGCAAAATCCTGGTATTCCACAGGAATGAGCTCTGGGACGACTGCTGCAACCCTGACTGGATAAGAAATACATTCTTTAGCACAAAAAGAACCCCACTGGGAAATCTCCCTGGACCGCCAATCAATGGTGGGATTATGAAAGGCAAGCCAAGGGTGACCCAAAACTACAGGAACTGCCGGGCAATGTGGAAGGTAGAATTCTATATCTTCAGAATGTAAGGCTCCTACTGTAAGTACTACTGGAGGTGTACGGTGAGTAATTACCCCATTGGAAAGCGGACCCCCATCTAAGACGTGCATGGTGATACATCTATCTAACGGTAAATGTGGAATACCTAAGGCCTTAGCCCAAGTTAAATCTATAAAGTTTCCTGCAGCTCCACTGTCGACAAAGGCCGACACCAATGAACTGAGGCTGCCAAAGGAAACCTTAACAGGGACTAATAGAGAGTTGTTTGAGGAGATAAGCTGCAGACCTAAGTGAACCCCCTCACAATTCACCTGGTCAAAGCGTTTCCTGATTTGTTTGGGCAGTTACGAGCAAAATGTCCCTTACCACCACAGTATAAACAAAGACCGGAATTTTGTCTTCTGATTCTTTCCTCAGGAGACAACCGGGAGAGACCCATCTGCATGGGCTCCTTAACGTCCTCTGGGAAGGTATAAACACAAGGACTAGGCCTTACAGTTGTTCCTCTTTCAGCCCTTCGCTCTCGGAGACGACGATCAATTTTTATAGCAAGCTCTATGAGTTTATCGAGAGTCTCAGGAGCGGGGAACTGGAGGAGACTGTCTTTAATGAAATCAGATAAACCGAGGCAAAACTAACTGCGCAGGGCCGGGTCATTCCAGCCACAGTCGTTCGACCAACGGCGAAACTCAGTAAAATAAACCTCTGCTGGATTTCTACCTCGTTTGAGAGTGCACAGATGACTCTCAGCTGACGCCTCTCTACCTGGGTCATCATACAAGAGCCCTAATGACTTAAAAAAGGCGTCTACAGATAGCAACGCAGGATCCTCAGCTTTTAAACCAAACGCCCGGGTCTGAGGATCCCCCTGGAGTAATGAAATAATAATCCCCACACGCTGGGATTCAGTACCAGAGGATGCAGGTCTAAAACGAAAATATAGCTTACAACCTTCTTTAAAATGAAAAAAAATCCTTTCTGTCACCGGAAAAACGGTCGGGTAAATGCATCTTTGGTTCTGGGACTACCCTCGGGGAGGCTCGCTAAAGATCTTCCTGCGATCTCACCCGAAGAGAAAGATCCTGAACCATCTGAGTAAGTTCTTGCATCTGGTTGACTAAGAGCTGATCGGGATTTGGTCCTAAACCTGTCGGATTCATGAGGCCGATAAACTCACACAAAAACAGAATGAGTAAAAATTAAACCCCCTTTAATTTTAAGTTTTGTGGGCCGGTTATAATGTTATGATTCCAATACTCTGGTCTGGGGAGATCTTAAAGCAAGGACCTGAGTACTGGAACGTAATGCTGAGAATGAGAGTGGGAACGGGAATAGCCCTGGTGCCCTATCTCCGTTGTCTCGCCTGTGCTGTCAGAATTCTCTTGGGAGACTATGGTTGCTTGAGCCCATGGCAGCCGCATTTGAAGGGCGGATTATGTCTGCCCAACTCCGATGCCCCCTCAGGTCTTAATGGGAGACAAAGAGAAATCTGAGACAGGGTGATAACAAGGGGCCCTCTAACTAAACAACAAAGCCAGGGGCTACAAACTAACCTAAAACTAGAGTATGTGCAGAAAACCGCCAGGGAAAAGGACAACCAAAATACTCACTTGTCCACTCTCCTACCCGGCACCGCCGAGTTCCGTAGAGGACTGTGGAAGCGGAAACCTCTGCAAATGCTCCAAAACAGGATACAAAATAAAGCGGCATAGGCCGCAGCACGCGGCAGAGCCGCCACTCACGAAAACCACACGAGATCCTCTAGCGACTGTTGCGGGTAAATGAGGACCAGAAGACTCCTTGGGATGAGATGACAAACTGGAAGCTATAACCGGCGTCTGTGTGAGGCACTGGGAAGGCTTAAAACCTTGAATCCTCCAATCAGGGTTTCAGAGCCTGATTAACATAAATGTCGTGCAGCTGCCTTGCTGCACGACCAGAAAAACATGTGTCTTAATTAACTTGATCGACCCTGCAACGGGGAACATGGTCCGCCTGTGGCGTCCCCGTTGCTAGGGTCCTGGCGGCTCGGCACGCCCGGCGTCCTAGCGTTGCTAGGGAGCCGGCGGCTCAGCGCGCACGGCGTCCTAGCGTCGCTAGGGACCCGGCGGCTCAGCACGCTCGGCGTCCCTAGTTGCTAGGCGCCGGGCCGCGAAGAGAACCCGGACCGCGGCGCCTAACACTATGAGCCAAAACATTGATTCATATACAATATATACTATTGTTCCTAAAATATCAAGGGCAAAGTAAAAAAGATGAAGCACCAGCATATTACAAATAGACGTGTAAAACATTGTATTATTATTATTAGCATCAGCACTCTGATCAAAAAAAAAAATGTGTACTGTGTTTTGCTGAGTATTTGTAATATGCTTTTTTTTTAAAAAGTTAGCAGTTTCTTATCTAGTTACACAAGTGATGTTGGGTGCTGGTAGCCCTCATTATTAGCATTTATCTTAAACAACAGGCCACTCATCATCCCCCCTCCGGACTTTCAGCGTGTAAGAGGATCCCAGAACCACAGTGAATATATGAAGAAAAAAATACATAAAGACACACAATGATTTCTTCATATAATATTATTAATATTCAGAGTTAATACTTATTTTATAATTCAACTGGGAATAATATACATAGTTGCATCATCAGTGATAATACACTGTGTATAAAAAGCGCTTATAACTGATTTTGTAGGCTTATTTTTATGATACACCATCAAAAGTGAATGAAAAGTGGGCGTATCAGGAGGCTTGGTTAGGGGCGGGGTAAGGACAGATATGGGTGGGGTTAGGGTGGATATGGGCGGGGTTAGGGTGGAGAGTAGGCGTGGCACCTGTCAAAAAGGAGTTTGACAGAAAGCGGTTTACTATACTACTGACATTCACCTGCAATTGCCTCCAGAAAGTACACAGGGATCTGAGATGGTGGATTGCAGTGGGGACGAATTAATAATCTGTGAGGAGGGGGATGTACACAGTGAAAGGGGTGAGGAATCGGACGATGAGGAGGTGGACATCTTGCCTCTGTAGAGCCAGTTTGTGCAAGGAGAGATTGATTGCTTCTTTTTTGGTGGGGGCCCAAACCAACCAGTCATTTCAGTCACAGTCGTGTGGCAGACCCTGTTGCTGAAATGATGGGTTTGTTAAAGTGTGCATGTCCTGTTTAGACAACATAAGGGTGGGTGGGAGGGCCCAAGGACAATTCCATCTTGCACCTCTTTTTTCTTTAATTTATCTTTGCATCATGTGCTGTTTGGGGCCAATTTTTTTTAAGTGCCATCCTGTCTGACACTGCAGTGCCACTCCTAGATGGGCCAGGTGTTTGTGCCAGCCACTTGTGTCCCTTAGCTTAGTCATCCAGCGACCTTGGTACAAATTTTAGGACTAAAAATAATATTGTGAGGTGTAAGATGTTCAGAATAGAATGGAAATGAGTGGAAATTATGGTTATTGAGGTTAATAATACTATGGGATCAAAATGAGCCCCAAATTCTATGATTTAAGCTGTTTTTGGAAAAAAAAACACCCAAATCCGACAAAAAAATTTCAGGGAGGTTTTGCCAAAACGTGTATGAATCCAAAACGCGGCCGTGGAACCGAATCCAAAAGCAAAACATAAAACCAGAAAAATGTCCGGTGCACATCTCTAATTATAATACAAGGACATTCACTGAAACTGGAGGGAGGTTGTTCAGGGGAAATTTGAGGAAATATTACAGAAAGGGTAGGGGACAATTGGAATAGCTTCCTATTACATGTGTTAGAGATGATTACAGTAGAGCAATTTAGACATGCTTGGAATGGACATAAGCATATCCGTCCAAAGAAATAAGGATCAAATAGGGTTTGAGGTAATACAAATCTGAGAGAAGAAAAGCCAGTTTAGTGGCTGTAAATAATTGTAATGGAGTATGTGCAGCATTAATGTGGTGGATTTCGGAAACTGATAATGTGCATAGATCCTTATGTACCTAAATCGATTTTTACTAAATTTTTACTTCTGTTCAGCTTGACTTACAGTATGCACAGTTTATGAAAGATGCATATGCTAGATGCATGTATCAGAGTTGGTTATTATTTTGGCTATTAAACTCACCTGCTTTTTTTTTACTTCTGATGATAAAACACGTGGGACACCAATACGATGTACCATGCTGTGAACTCTGTGCTCAAAAGTGTTGCAAATGTCTTCAGTCTTTTCAGTGTGATTTTTCTGGGAATTAAATACAAAATAAAATTATGTTCTACAGGTGAAGTTTCATCACAACTTAGACAATGATTACTGTACAGTTGGTTTCATGTTCTACAGTATATATATTTATTTGAAAGTTATTGACCTTTATTAAGAACTGAAGTACACTGTAAATTAAATTACCAACTCACAACAAGCTGTGGCAGCGAATACAAATGCTCAGTATTCGCATTTGATTCCAGGGCAATTGCTCCAAAAAGCAGCTCTCTTGTGATCCCTAACATCGGGGGTAATTCCAAGTTGATCGCAGCAGGAATTTTTTTAGCAATTGGGCAAATCCATGTGCACTGCAGGGGAGGCAGATATAACATGTGCAGAGAGAGTTAAATTTGGGTGGGGTGTGTTCAATCTGCAATCTAAGTTGCAGTGAAAAAATAAAGCAGCCAGTATTCACCCTGCACAGAAACAAAATAACCCACTCAAATCTAACTCTATCTGCAAATGTTATATCTGCCCCACCTACAGTGCACATGGTTTTGCCCAACTGCTAAATAAATTCCTGCTGCGATCAACTTGGAATTACCACCAATGCCACTTTCACCAATTAGTAGTGACAGGCAGTTTAAGTACACGTTCATGAACGTAGATTTGGCTATAAAAGTTGAAGCATGTTAATAGATCCCTCTTCACAATCTGGATCTCCCTCCATTAGGATGAAGTGGATCTGCAAAGGCTAACATTATCAGAAGACCAACAATCAAGAGAATACCCACAATCAACAGAGTAGGGAGGGATATAGCACATCAAGCACAACAGTATATAATAATAATAATTATGCACATCCATTAAAAAAATGTCAATGTGGCTATGAATTTCAGTATAGTCATGCAGCTACAGACCTCCATTCTCATCATTGTATATACAGTGTGTATCCAGGTCAGACTGGTGTATGCAGCATTTTATTACTGTATGTCCTGAGGAAGACTGATTCTGCAGCGACTAAAATGTTCCATGTCACCGCCATGTCAAACTGAAGACTGGAATAATGGGCTAACACAATTACAATATATATATATATATATATATATATATATATATATATATATATACAGGTTGAGTATCCCATATCCAAATATTCCGAAATACGGAATATTCCGAAATACGGACTTTTTTGAGTGAGAGTGAGATAGTGAAACCTTTGTTTTCTGATGGCTCAATGTACACAAACTTTGTTTAATACACAAAGTTATTAAAAATATTGTATTAAATGACCTTCAGGCTGTATGTATAAGGTGTATATGAAACAAATGAATTGTGTGAATGTACACACACTTTGTTTAATGTACAAAGTTATAAAAAATATTGGCTAAAATGACCTTCAGGCTGTATGTATAAGGTGTATATGAAACGTAAATGCATTCTGTGCTTAGATTTAGGTCCCATCACCATGATATCTCATTATGGTATGCAATTATTCCAAAATACGGAAAAATCCCATATCCAAAATACCCCTGGTCCCGAGCATTTTGGATAAGGGGGACTCAACCTGTATATATATATATATATATATATATATATATATATATATATATATAAAATAGGAGGTACCCAAATTCTTTTGGTGGTCATTGGAGGGCATGCTGGATCATGTAGTGCTATTTGGAGATCCCAGGGGTGGCTACTGTTTAAGCTAGCTCTCAAATTGGTTGTATTTTTGCATGTGCCTTTATCATAAGGCCTTAGAATAGACAATTACATGGCCCAGAGTAATCATGCAGTATTAATTTTCAAGTATTGTTGCAGGTATTGTTTAGTGTGCTGGGGGACACCTGGTGGGTCAACCCCCTTTCTGTTTTTTGTTTGTAGGACCCCTTCCTTTCATGCACCTGAAAACTACTGCCAGATTGATTTGAACAGCTTCCAGTGTATTTGTTTACGGTAATGTATGTATGTTACAGCTCATATTATAAAATTGAACATTGTATAATTGGAGTACTGTGGGCCTAATTATATTTATATGCATGCCAGATGGTTTGTATACAGATGCAATTTTGGGGCTCTGCGCATGTGCAGCCCTCTGTCAACCACAGCATGACTAACTTGCTGTGGTGTTTATGGGGCAGAGCAGGGACATGACAGGTCCAGGGTCTGCATCATCAGAAGCAGACTTCCTGGACCCAGGTGTCTGGATCCTACAGCCAGACTGCATAAGCTTCAGCTTACGCTGGCTGACTGTTGCCTGAAACCACAGTGAATCGTGACAGATGGTTGCAATGATGATCCTAGGCTGCATCCTGAGATGCAGCACTCAGATCTTGGAAATGTTAACAGGATGTATCTCTCTCCTACAGATGCCGCCTATTGCATTTAAGTTATAATGACTCAGAATTGTACAGCAGCTTCCTTGCTGCTATGCAATTCTTTTGATGCATTCGATTTTGCATTTTGAAGATTTACTAAAGACAAATTTGAATATAAAATCAAATCTAAAACCACATCCAAACCTGCCTCCCTGCATCCTAAACTTAACCCCCTCTTTTCCACAGCCTACCCCTAACCCAAACACCCCCTGCCACCACCACGGTTTACCTGTACGGCGCTCCAGCAGTCACTTTTTCGGGATCCTGGCTGTCGGGATGTCAGCACCGGGTTTGTGACCTCATTTGCGATGGTGGCACTGACATTTTGAGCAGTGTCAGAATCCGGCATCGGTATTGCAACTGCAGGGATCCCGACCAGATCACGTAGAGATGACAAATGATATGCTGATGTTTTTGCAATGAAGCGTATGCGCCAAAGTCTATTAGCAGTGGGTAAAAAATATTTTTTTGTCAAGAATCAAAATATAATAGCATGGAAAAGGTGCCTCTTTGGGGCAATAAAAAGTGTACAAAATTTCAGCTTGATCAGTTAGTGAAGCAGAGGCCTGAATTTTTTAATTTTTCATAAAAAACACAAAAATTGCAATTACTGTTCCACTGCTGTAATTCTGGGTGGGCTAGAGACATGTTGGGACCTGCACATCTGACTACTGTCAGTCACTCCCACCCACCAGGCAATTGACCCCATGGTGGCTATAAAGAGAATGAAATGCCGCAGCACTACATGCCAGGCTAGAGACGTATTTGGAACTGCACTTGCAATTTGTGTTTGCCACTTGTGACTGCCACTTGTCATTCTCTATTGCGGATTCATGCTTCAATGATTCTGTGGCAATAGCAATCAAGTTAGATTTGTGTGGGTTACAGTATATTGTTTCTGTGCAGGGCAAATACTGACTGCTTTATTTTTACACTGCAATTTAGATTTCAGTTTGAACACACCCCACCAAAATTGAACTCTCTCTGCACATGTTATATCTGCCATCCCTGCAGTGCACATGGGCCCTCATTCCGAGTTGTTCGCTCGCAAGCTGCTTTTAGCAGCATTGCACACGCTAAGCCGCCGCCTACTGGGAGTGAATCTTAGCTTAGCAAAATCGCGAACAAAAGATTATCAAAATTGCGAATAGAAATTTCTAAGCAGTTTCTGAGTAGCTCGACACTCTGCCACTGCGATCAGTTCAGTCAGTTTCGTTCCTGGTTTGACGTCACAAACACACCCAGCGTTCGCTCAGACACTCCCCCGTTTCTCCAGCCACTCCTGCGTTTTTCCCAGAAACGGCAGCGTTTTTTCACACACTCCCAGAAAACGGCCAGTTTCCGCCCAGAAACACCCACTTCCTGTCAGTCACACAACGATCACCAGAACGAAGAAAAAACCTTGTAATGCCGTGAGTAAAATACCAAACTTCTTAGCAAATTTACTTGGCACAGTCGCAGTGCGAACATTGCGCATGCGCAGTTTGCGGAAAATCGCTGCAATGCAATGAAAAAGAACGAGTGAACAACTCGGAATGAGGGCCATGGTTTTGCACATCTGCTAACACATTTACTGCTACGGTCAGGTCTGAATTAGGCCCCTAATACCCAGACTTCATCTTTCATGGAAACAACATCTAAGAACATCCTCATAAGTGGGAAGCTGAAATTACATTAAATCTTTTGAAATAAGGAACCACAATTTTCAGTGATTGCTGACAAAGTAGCAAATAAAGTGATTAGTATTTATGAAAAAGCATCTATTCCTTCTGTCTCGTTCACTATAGTGACCAGTCGTACTCACCATCATTAAGTCTTAAGGGAAACTCTTCCATGACTCAAAAGTAAGTTAATTTGAAGAAAGCAGCACTTCACTGCCAAAGATATGAGGCCGGATGTAATGACGCCCGAGTTTGGTGGCCATGCGGGATGCCGGCCAAACTCAGATTTCATTTTTAGCAGGGCTGCACAAGTGACCGCAGCCCTGCTATGCTAAAATACACTCACCCATAGGCGGCGTCAAGTTGATCGCATGAGCAGCAAAAATTTGCTATACGCGATCAACTTGGAATGACCCCCTTGGTACCTATGTCAGACAAACTCATGTTTTGTTGACACTTCGATTGCCTGAAATGCTTTCTTCACTCTCCCAAAAAAATAGCTTTTAGACGTGATGACAGACTAGAGGCTTGAAGTTCATTCAGAAGCATTAACTCAAAAGCTCAAGGGATGGCCGTTGGGAATAGTGGATGTGGCAAGGTACCAAGCTGTGTTCTGCCAAAAATCAATTTATGTGCTGATGAATACCACAGAATGATCAATTGGTCCTCCTTTCAAACTTTGACTCCACTAGTTCTGAACAACATACTGAACAAGAAGCTGAAAGAAAAGTTGTCAGGTAACCATGAGTATGGAAACTCTGTCACACTGTTGCAGTGGAAAGTTTAGTCAAGCTCATTAGAGAAACATCCACTCAAGCCTGTGGCAGTGATGCAAGGGATGGCTTCATTTATTGCTTATTGTAATCCTGACAAACAGTCCCAAAGTTTGACAACAAGAGCCAGTATCCCCTGTAAGAGTGTCCGTTAGTGCTAGATGGTATGGTAAGTAGAGCTATGGTTAATTTTTTCTAATATAAAATGTGTAAAAAGAAAATGAAAAACAACAATAATAAAAAAAACAAATTGAACTCAATGTGCAACCACCTCTGTGTGGTGGGTTTTTGGGCCACTTTGTTATATCAAAAAGTGGGCGAATAGCTGTGCACATGGTTTACTTATTTTGTAAATCAAACTTTACTAGCACCAGAAAATCAGCGGAGAGTGGTTTTGCAAATAACCCACCTGAAGACAGAAATTACAAAAACAAGTATCTCATAAAACATTGCAGTTTTTTATGAAGATTTCCAAAATTCAGTACTCTGCTTCTGACAGAAATTATTAATTAATGAAGCTGAAATTTTGTACACATTAAATTGGCCCAACAAGGCGGCCCAACAAGGCAACAGTTCCATGCTATTAGAATTCAATAATCCAAAAAAAGTTTTGATCGACCCATCCTAATTGACAGTCAGGCACCATTTGTAGGCCGTTGTAGGGGGGAGTGGTGGCAAAAAACGTCACAAATTGGTAATTTTTGAGACATGTCGCTGGGTGTGCGTACTCAAGCAGCGTACATTTGGCATCTCTGTTCAAGATGCCTGCTGTGTTGCCATTAACTTAACTGAGCTGCTGAATACTAAACGATGTGCACGTGCACTCAGAATGTGTATGCAGTTGCTGTGCCTTTGTGATTGATCCACTGGGCACCTCTATACTTTTCAGGACTGCTGTTTTTTTCAAATAATTTTGAACATCCTCAACATGCACAATTACAGCTGCAATTGCCATAACGTCTGTCAATGAATCTAAAGGCTCTATGTGACAAGTCCAAATTACATGATTTTAAAGGTTTTTATCAATTTGAAAATAAATCAAATGGTAACAGGCTGTGGCTTAGGGGGTACTGTGTGCAACAACGCAGCACCTGTTCTGCTCATGCACAGAACAGGTCCTGTACATGTGCAACTGCCCCAGAATAGTAGATGTACTGTATGTTAAGCAGAATAAGAGAAACTACATCAGCTTTGTGCACGTTATTCCCATTGGTCTTATTGGACCAGTAGGAATAAATTAGGAAGTTTTTTTTAGATTTTGTATTCAATGTTGCATTCAATTTCATAGGTGATTTTATACAGTAGGTGATTTTGAAATTGATATCCTAAACAGAACACATAATTACTTGTCAAAAAAGAACAATATCAAATTCAATTTGGAAATAAAATGCAAAATCAAATATTTAGAAATGTGAGATTTGATGAGTGGAAAAGAAGATTGATTTGATTACATTTTAGTGATTTAAATCGAACATAAAATTAAAACCAAAATTGGACATTAGTCAATATACCCCCAGTGTCATTTACTGCACGTGCACATCATATGCCAGGCCTGGCCAACTAGTGGCTTTCCAGCTGTTGTCAAACTACAAGACCCAGCATGCCTTTCTATACTTTTGCTATTAAGAACTGCTAAAACTGTAGCAGAGCATGCTGGGGTGTATAGTTTTACAACAGCTGGAGAGCCACGGGTTGGCCAGGCCTGTCAAATGTAATGAAAAGAAGTTCTGCTCAGTCCTAAAGTAGACTGCATCACACCAGTGCACCAACTGGTGTCCATGGCCATTATTGCAATTGATCATATAACATGGCAAACACATCATTGTGCTATAAGTCTAAAAGAAACTGTTATGCACACCAGTACCAGCAGGAATGTACTGGTGTCTGAACGGAGAGGAATGCAAAACAAATGAACTCACAGACAGACTGGGGAATATGACATTACATACACAGAAGGTGATAGGGTAACAAAATAAACACAAAGTGAACAGAGAAGCCCAAAGGCTAAGAAAATGGGTGTCTCCCTAGTATTAGGAATGCTCAGATGGAAAGAAGCGAGATGTTGTGATTTAATACGTAGAGAACCCGAAATGCTGTTGCTAAGGGCAACAGCAAAACCCTAAAGGGTTACCAACGGGTGTGGCAGTAAACTCCTTGGTCAGAGATGGAATAATAGACACAAGGAGAGTCTCCACAATTCTAGTCCTCACTTACAGTGCACTGGTTCAGCTTACTGCCACTAAACTGACACCTGAACACCTTGCACAGTGAGAAAGGATTTTGGCAGGCAAGTCTGAGAATACAGCCGCAAATTTGCTAGGTTCACAGAGTAGCAAAAGAACCCCAGCAGGTTAAACGACTGACTCCAGTCTTATTGCTAAGTCTGGATTGGCAGAGTGTAGTACCAAATCCCAAGGCCTATTTGCAGTAAGCAACAAACAAATACAAAGTTACACAGTACTAGCTAACTTTCAGGAACTGACTAACCAACAAAGATTCAGCAGCATCTGCCTAACCTGAGAAGAGGGTTTATATAGCAGGTGCTGTCCACGCCCCACTCAGACCTCACAGACTGTGAGCACAAAAACCAGCACCGGATCCCCTGCCGTGCACAGAACCTGTAACCACTGCACAGCAAAAGACCCGAACCGGAGTATCAGCTACGCTCAGGTTACTCCGCTAGCACTTGTCTCCCGGTTGCCACGACGACGTGGCAGCACAGGGCAGAAGACACTAACAGTACCCCCCCTCTGATGAGGGGTCAAAGAACCCCTACCACCGGGTTTATCGGGGAACTGCGAGAAGAAAGAGCGTATCAGTCTGGGGGCATGAAGATCACAACTGCGCACCCACGACCGCTCCTCCGGGCCATACCCCTTCCAGTGCACCAAAAATGACAGCCGACCCCGAACCATCTTGGAGTCAAGAATCCTTTCAACAACAAACTCCCTCTGGCCACGTATCAGAAGAGGGGAAGGTCTTCCACTGGAAGAAGGATTACTAATCACCCGTTTTAAAAGGGAACAATGAAATGTTTTATTGATACCCAAAGAACGGGGTAGATCTAACAGAAATGCCACCGGATTGATAACCCTAGTGATCTTATAAGGACCGATGAACCGGGGGCCTAACTTATGAGATGGCTGTCTCAACTTCAAATTCTTGGTAGACAACCAGACGAAGTCTCCTAATTTGAAGCTGCAGGGTCTTTTCCGCTTATCAAAAACCCTTTTGGTCACTAATGACACAGACACAAGGGCTTTCTTCACTTTCCTCCAAATACCTCTAAGGACCGAAACCACAGAGGAACCACCAGGCGTGGAGTCCAGGGGGTCAAAAGAATTGGCCTTAGGATGATGCCCATACACACAAAGGAAGGGAGAGATCCCTGTAGCAGAGTGAGACGCGTTGTTATAGGCAAACTCCGCCATGGACAGATGAGCAACCCAGTCAGTCTGACACTTGGAGACATAACACCTGAGGAACTGCTCAAGGACTGGTTCACCCTTTCAGTCTGCCCATTAGACTGCGGATGGTAGCCTGACGACAAGCTGACAGAAATCTGGAGATCGGAACAAAATGCACTCCAGAATTTGGCCACAAACTGGGATCCGCGGTCAGAGACCACATCAAGTGGCAACCCGTGGAGGCGCACAACATGCATCATAAATAATTCAGACAGGCGTCTGGCCGTTGGCAGCCCAACCAGTGGAACGAAGTGCGCCATCTTCGAAAACCTGTCAGCGACAACCCAGATGGCTGTCATCCCTGAGGATTTGGGCAAGTCCACCACAAAATCCATTGAAATGTGGGTCCATGGCTTAGATGGAATAGAGAGTGGATGTAATGGGCCAACAGGAACCCCTCTAGGAGTCTTATTTCGGGCACAGATGTCACATGCCCGAACCCACTGATCCACATCCCTAGCCACCGAGGGCCACCACACCGCCCTAGATAGCAACTCACGAGTTCTGGCAATACCCGGGTGACCTGCCGACTACTTGGCATGGAATTCCCAGAACACTCGCTGTCTTAACCTAGGAGGCACAAACAAAAGACCTACCGGAAGGTCTGGAGGAGCTTGCTCTTGTGCTCTAAGGACTAATGACAAGAGGTCCTGGGTAATGCCCACTTTAATACATGATGGGGACACAATGGGCAATGGCTCCTCGGTGGTCTCCTGGATTGGAGCAAAACTCTGCGAGAGCGTATCAGCCTTGATGTTTTTTGACCCAGGGCGATATGTTTTCAAAAAATTAAAGCAAGCAAAAAACAAAGCCCATCGTGCCTGCCTGGCATTGAGGCTCTTCGCTGACTCTAAATATGCCAAATTCTTATGGTCGGTGAGAATTGAGACCACAAACTTAGCCCCCTCAAGCCAGTGTCTCCACTCCTCGAGTGCATCCTTAATAGCCAACAATTTCCGGTTACCCACGTCATAATTGATCTCGGCAGGCGAAAATTTACGGGAAAAGTAAGCACAGGAATGAAGGCGATTATCAGACACCCCCATCTGAGAGAGCACTGCCCCAATACCCATCTCAGAGGCATCCACCTCCACCACAAAAGGACGCTCTGGATCTGGGTGTCGCAGCACCTTGGCCGAGACAAATGCCCTTTTGAGACGGGCAAAAGCCGCTTTGGCCTCACAAGACCAGTGAGCAACATTTGCCCCTTTCTTAGTGAGTGCCACCAAGGGCGCCACTATAGACGAAAATCCAGCGATAAATCATCTATAAAAATTCGCAAAGCCCAGAAAACGCTGAAGCGCCTTCAAACTAGTGGGCTGCACCCAATCCAGGACTGCCTGTACCTTGGAACCCTCCATTTGGAAACCTTCTGGGGAGATAATATATCCTAGAAATGCGATTTGCTGAACTTCAAATTCGCACTTCTCCAGCTTCGCCCCAAGCCGGTGGTCTCTGAGTTTCTGGAGGACTAAGCGTACATGCTACCGATGTTCCTCCAGGGAATGGGAGAAGATTAGGATGTCATCTAAGTATACAACTAAGAATCTATCCAAATATTCCCAGAGCACATCGTTCATGAAGTCCTGGAAGACTGGCGGGGTATTACAGAGCCCAAAAGGCATCACCAAATATTCATAATGCCCTGAGTGGGTATTAAAGGCAGTCTTCCATTCATCCCCCTCTCTTATTCGGATTAGATTGTACGCACTGCGTAGGTCAATCTTAGAAAAAATGGTGGCAGTACGAAGCTGGTCAAACAAGACCGAAATGAGAGGCAGTGGGTATGAGTTTTTAATCGTGATATGGTTCAATTCCCTGAAGTCGATGCACGGTCGCAACGAACCGTCCTTTTTACCCACGAAGAAGAACCCCGACCCAACTGGAGACTGTGAAGGTCTGATAAATCCCTTAGCCAAGTTCTCCTGAATGTACTCTGCCATAGCCTGAGTCTCAGGACGTGACAGGGAGTACAACCTGCTCTTGGGAAGCTTAGCATTCGGCAACAAATCAATGGCACAGTCATAGGGGCGATGGGGAGGTAGTACCTCTGCAACTTTTTTGGAGAACACGTCCGCAAAATCTGCATAACATCCTGGCAATCCTGGCAAACTTAGCTGCGAAAGCCTGACTGGAAGGCTCAAGCAACTCCTGAAACAATCAGTACCCCAACTAAGAATCTCCCCAGAGACCCATTCAAATTGAGGATTGTGGGCCCTTAACCAGGGTAACCCCAACACCAATGGGGCAAAAGTACAGACAGTCACATAAAAGGACAATTTTTCAGAGTGTGTGGCTCCAATAAACAAAGAAATCTGGCTAGTGCAAGAGGTAATTTTACACTGGGATAATGGTTCCCCGTTTAACCCACAAATCTCAATTTCCGATACCAAGGGTACTAAGGGAACAGAGTGTTTCAGGGCGAAATGGCGATCCATAAAAACCCCGTCGGCCCCACTGTCCA
The DNA here is from genome assembly GCF_028390025.1 of Pseudophryne corroboree. Lineage (NCBI taxonomy): Eukaryota > Metazoa > Chordata > Amphibia > Anura > Myobatrachidae > Pseudophryne > Pseudophryne corroboree. The sequence continues at coordinate 144,055 of NW_026967747.1, forward strand.
CAAAGGCCTCAGTCTTGACAGTTTGACCGAGGATCTTCAAGGTCACCGGAATGATAAAAGTCTTCTTGGGAAATTCTGACTTCTGGCCTGACAGGATATTTCCCATCACCCTTAGGCCCTGAAGTTTTCCGGCTTTTCTGGGCATGATACTACCACATGACCTTTATTCCCGCAGTACAAACACAACCCCTGCTGTCTCCTCCGCGTCTTCTCACGCGAGGAGAGGCGGGTAGCCCCAATCTGCATAGGCTCCTCTGAAAATTCCTCAGAGTCTGAGGTTCCATTGGGAAAGAAGGAAACCTCGGTCTCCCTTTCAAGCCTACGCTCTCTCAGCCGTCTATCCACCCGGATGGATAACTGCATGAGCTGATCCAAGCTATCAGGCAAGGGATATTGTACCAGTTGGTCTTTTATCTGGTTAGAAAGACCTCTTCGGTACTGGTGTCTCAGGGCTGGGTCATTCCACTGGGTATCATGGGCCAACCTCCGGTACTTCATACAATAAACATCAACTGGCCTTCACCCTTGCTTAAGGATCAAAATCTGAGCCTCGGCTGAGGCCGTGTTGTCAGGGTCATCATACAACATGCCCAGTGCCGTAAAAAAAGCATCAACACTTTTAAGCGACGGACAGTCAGGCTGCAACCCATATGCCCAGACCTGTTGGTCTCCTTGTAGCAAGGAAATCACTATGCCCACCCGCTGAATCTCCGACCCAGAAGACTGAGGCCTAAGCTGGAAATATAGCTTGCAGCTCTCCTTGAAACAAAAGAACTGCGAGCGATCTCCAGAAAAACGATCCGGGAGATTTACTTTCGGCTCCTTAACCCCTGAAGGTGCTGCTGCTGCGGGAGCTCCGCCAGCGGCCTGCGAGGTGTGCATTTTAATGGACAAATCATTAAATTGTCAAGTCAGGACCTGCACCTGATCGACCACCTGTTGCAAAGTATTTTGAGGAGTATGCTCCATATTCCCACAAAATTTCAACAGGAGTATTAGGCTGCTGAATATGTTATGCACACCAGTGCCAGCAGGAATGTACTGGTGTCTGAACGGAGAGGGATGCAAAACAAATGAACTCACAGACAGACTGGGGAATATGACATTACATACACAGAAGGTGATAGGGTAACAAAATAAACACAAAGTGAACAGAGAAGCCCAAAGGCTAAGAAACTGGGTGTCTCCCTAGTATTAGGAATGCTCAGATGGAAAGAAGCGAGATGTTGTGATTTAATACGTAGAGAACCCGAAATGCTGTTGCTAAGGGCAACAGCAAAACCCTAAAGGGTTACCAACGGGTGTGGCAGTAAGCTCCTTGGTCAGAGATGGAATAATAGACACAAGGAGAGTCTCCACAATCCTAGTCCTCACTTGCAGTGCACTGGTTCAGCTTACTGCCACTAAACTGACACCTGAACACCTTGCACAGTGAGAAAGGATTTTGGCAGGCAAGTCTGAGAATACAGCCGCAAACATGCTAGGTTCACAGAGTAGCAAAAGAACCCCAGCAGGTTAAACGACTGACTCCAGTCTTACTGCTAGGTCTGGATTGGCAGAGTGTAGTACCAAATCCCAAGGCCTATTTGCAGTAAGCAACAAACAAATACAAAGTTACACAGTACTAGCTAACTTTCAGGAACTGACTAACCAACAAAGATTCAGCAGCATCTGCCTAACCTGAGAAGAGGGTTTATATAGCAGGTGCTGTCCACGCCCCACGCAGACCTCACAGACTGTGAGCACAAAAAACAGCACCGGATCCCCTGCCGTGCACAGAGCCTGTAACCACTGCACAGCAAAAGACCCGAACCGGAGTATCAGCTACGCTCAGGTTACTCCGCTAGCACTTGTCTCCCGGTTGCCATGACGACGTGGCAGCACAGGGCAGGAGACCCTAACAGAAACTTACTTTATTAGGAAGGTGCAGGACATTGACAAATTTGAATTCATAAATACAAAAGAGGATTTATGTTCTAATCTGTTCAAATCCTTTACTTGTCATCAATAGAGGGCACAGGGAACACTGGGTATAGCAGCCCTAGTCTCCCTCTCCACTATACCATGCCCCAAGACACCGGCCACCTATTAAAGTTAGCAAGTCCATTTCCAGGGTGAAGATGGAAGACCAGCGCATACTCAGACACACTCACAGGATAGCATCCAGGGAACCAGTACATTGGAACTAAACCCACAAGCCAGATGTGTCAGGGTGAGTGCCTTGTGTCCCCTATGGATGGGGATGTCTGTAACCACTACGTCCTGGTTGATGTGAAACTGAGACACCACCTTGGGTACATGACCCATATAAGTTCTGAGGACTGCCCGATCAGTTTAAAAAGTCAGAAAGGGAAAGCACCAAGATAAGGCACTTAAGTTGGACACCCTCCGGACAGACACAATGGTAAGCAAGAAAAATGTCTTTCAAGTAAACTAACAAATTTCGACAGAATCCAGTGGCTCAAATGGAGCAGACTAGACAAACTTAAGATACAAGGTATTTTCCATGGAGTAATTAAAGGAACAAATGGCGCCTGTACATAAAGGTTCAGATTTCTGGCAACAAAGCAAGCTATTCTTGAGAGCATGGACAGGGCAGAGACCTGGACCTTCAAAGACGAAAGCCATAGAACAAAATCCAGACCTGCCTGTAAAAAAGGAAAGGCTGAATGACTGGGGGCTGAAACCTCTGGCATCTACTAGGAGATCTCTGCGACCCCTGGTGCATGAACAGTATCTCAGAAGCTGTATTTGTTATTATTTTTATGAAAATTTAAATAACAACTGAATATATTTATTGCATATATTCATAATGACCCTAAAGTAAATATTTAAGTATGAGTAGAATGAAACACAATAATTCAATACCTGCTATTGAAATATTATAGAGGCTCCAATTGTAATTACTATTTAATTAATTAAGAATAAAAGGGAATTTTAAATTTTACCACTAACCCTCCTGCCGAATAAATACTTTAGGGAGGTTTATCAATACCAATTAAATTCCACGCTAATATGACTAGTATTTAACACATACTATAGTGCCATGATAAATTGTCCAAGCGGATAATATAAGAGTAAAATATTATCCTAATAATAACTATTATGGAAATTAAGATAACAGAGCAATGAACCCGCCAGTTCATAATATTATACTGAACATATATTTATTTGGCAGGTAATCTCAATATTTTTTCTCTGAGTCCCTTAGGTTATCTTTTACCTTATATCAAAAGCACATAATGCTAATTTGCATACATTCACTAATCAGTGCATTAAGATTATATAATATAATATGGGGTATATATAATAAATAAATTACCAAAAATTCAAGATACACAAAAACAACAATATAAATAATTCCATTAAGATGTTTATTATTACATATACAGGTTGAGTATCCCATATCCAAATATTCCGAGATACCTTTGTTTTTTGATGGCTCAATGTACACAAACTTTGTTTAATACACAAAGTTATAAAAAATATTGTATTAAATGACCTTCAGGCTGTGTGTATAAGGTGTATATGGAACATAAATGAATTGTGTGAATGTACACACACTTTGTTTAATGCACAAAGTTATAAAAAATATTGGCTAAAATTACCTTCAGGCTGTGTGTATATGGTGTATATGAAACATAAATGCATTCTGTGCTTAGATTTAGGTCCCATCACCATGATATCTCATTATGGTAGGCAATTATTCCAAAATACGGAAAAAGCCCATATCCAAAATACCTCTGGTCCCAAGCATTTTGGATAAGGGAAACTCAGCCTGTATTAGATATATTTTAGATATTTTGAGGTGGAAGTCTTGTGTATTTTTAATTCACATCAAATACTGTATGTGACATATTGACATTAATCATGTTTTGTTTCTTTTTTTTAACTTTGAGCCTAATTCAGAGTTGATCGCAGCAGCAAATTTGTTAGCAGTTGGGCAAAACCATGTGCACTGCAGGGGCAGCAGATGTAATATGTGCAGAGAGAGTTGGATTTGGGTAGGGTGTGTTCAAACTGAAATCTAAATTGCAGTGTAACAATAAAGCAGCCAGTATGTACCCTGGACAGAAACAAACTTACCCACCCAAATATAACTCTCTTGCAAATGTTATATATGCCACACCGGCAGTGCACAAACAAATTTGCTGCTGTGATCAATTCTGAATTACCCCCTTTATGTTTCTATAGAACAACAAGATAAATTAACCCTTTTGTGGGAGCACTCTTAGGGGTTAATCCAGTTAGGTACGTATTAGCAGTGAATTGTTATACTCATGATGTTGTGATTAATTTAAGTTACTTGCACAATCCAATTACTTCTGCGATGTGTGCGAGTTACTTGTACATTCAGTAACTCGCACCACACGCAATTCGAACATGCTTTTCATTGCGCATATAGGCCCTCATTCAGGTTGCATCGCAGTTTGCAGAAAATCACAATTGTGTGATTTTCTGTAAACTGTGCATGCACTGTGGCCGCACAGTGCATGCATTAGCATTCACAGTGCGATTGCATCCATGAATGATGCAATCACACTATGATTGACAGCGATGGGCGTTGGGTGGGCGGCAAAGCAGGGGAGTGGTCTGTCCAATGCAGGCGTGGCCGGACCATTTTCGAGGCAGCTGCGAGATGCGGCCACTCCAATGAAGAAAATGGCTGCAGATCACCTCAGCCATGCCATCTCCACCAATTGCCCTGCACTGAATAGAAGCACTTGCAGATTCTTACTGTGCTGGGAATAATTTTATTTTTGTTTTTAGCAGCTTTCGCATAGAAGGTGACAAGAAGTGTATCTTGAACCCTTCATTTAGGAGGAAATCTACTACCCCTTGGTTTTAATATAGCTACATAGACAGTCGGGGAGTATGACTATAAGCTTCAGTCACTATCAAATCCTTCTATCCATCTAGAATGAACTGTATTTCCCCATACAGTCAAACTTTCTCTATTTCTAAATGATCTGAACCCCATATTGGATATGGTACTGCATATTCACATTTGAATGTGGTATTACACATTTACTTTTGCTAGTACATATAACCTCTGAGGAATTCCCAAAGTTCCAACAATGGAGAGATTGATATTCTCACCATTCTAGGAAAGTAACCTGCACCAAGGTATGAATAATTCTAATGTGGTCAGAAATTGGGGTTCCTTTGATAATATGAATTCCAAGATATTAGGAATATCAATCAGTCACATTAAGACATTAAAGGTTCAAAAGGTGCTACCAACTGGTTTAAATTGGAATGTATTCAAATCCCCATACAGAAGGGAAAAGGGAGAGAAACCAGTTATAACTTGGGTGCGCACAACCCAACTAAATATTTAAAAATCAAAACTTTTATTATGGATTAATTAAAATCCCCTATATTATTATCAAATAGTGGCTTAAATGCCCTCGTATAGTAGTGATATACCTATGAATAAAATGAATTATAATATTTGTATTAGAATTGTCCTTTATTTAATGAGGAGCAAAGTGTTAAAAACAGGAAAAAAATTGAAAAGAAATTAAAAACAGTAAAGTGAATAAAGATTTAAAAATAGAGCAAATGTGTTATTCTCTTTGTGTGTTCTTCATATTCTATTATTCACATATGCATGAACCACACATTATTCTACGCAGAGTACTGTGACAGTACTAATATTGTCAAGAAAACCCTATAATTATTCCAGTGACGTGTGGTGAGGTCAATGACTGGGGAGGCACTGGCTAACAAAACTGGATTTACACCAACATACAGCTTGGGGTGAGTAGGGGGTGTTCTTCCCTCTACCCAACCACCTAAACCTCCCTGCCCTTAGCCTAACCCTAACCTCCCCCTATAATGCCTAGCCCTAACATTCCTGCGGCAATGCCCAAACCTAACCCCCCCCCTCCCCGCAGCCCTACCCTAACCCTCCCCGTGGGTGCCTAACTCCCCCTCCCTGTAACCTAACCCTAATCTATCAACTAGCCTTCTGATCTTGTTAAATTGGTCTATTGAGAACTAGGGTGACTGCAGTATTCTAAGTTACATGGCCATATGGATACAGTATGATATCTCGGCGGGATGCCGGCAGTCAGTATCCCGACAATGGCATCCGGATCATGGCAATCTCGACAGGATCAAGGTAAGTATCCTGAGCCCCCTCCTCTAAACCTTAACCTCAGCCTAAACCTAACCTCCCCCGGAGGTGCCTAAACCTAACTCCCCCTCCCCGCAGCCTAACTCTAACCCTCCCTCAACCCAGCAGCCTATCCCTAACACTCTTCGGACTGCACCTAAACCCAACCCTTTCGTTAATACTTACCTTTGGGATTCTGGCTGTCGGGATTCCATTGTCGTGTTTTGACAGCTGTTGGAATTACAGTGTCTGTATTACGGCTGCTAGAATCATGACAACCAGGATTCTGAATGTATACCAGCCTGGTATCACCTGCTTCAGACTTTTCCTACATGACTCTATTTCTACTTAGCTCTTGGCTTGATAAATACACACACACACACACACACACACACACACTATGGGCCTCATTCAGACCCGATCCCACGCTAGCAGTGTTTTGCAGTGCTGCGATCGGGTCTGAACCGCGCTTGCGTATTCTCTGCATTGCGCAGGTGCGTCACTGCCTGGCGACGGGGTTTGCAGGACAGCGGCAGAACTACAGAAAAAAGTGATCGCAGCAGCGATGGCAAGAAGATTGACAGGATGGAAGCATTTGTGGGTGGCAACTGACCGTTTTCTGGGAGTGGATGGAAAAACGCAGGCGTGTCAAGGCGTTTGCAGGGCAGGTGTCTGTCATCAATTCCAGGCCTGGACAGGCTGAAGTGATCATAGCAGCTGAGTAAGTCCTGAGCCATTCAGAAACTGCGCAAAGTTTTGTTGTACAGCTCAGCTACACATGCGATAACACATTTGCACAGCAAAAATACACTCCCTTATCTGATCGCAGCGCTGCAAAAAACTGCTAGCGAGCGATCAGGTCTGAATGAGGGCCTGTGTCCCTATACCCACTTACACTGTGCCCCCATACATATACACACATTGTGTCCCTATACACACAGACACACACACACACACACACACACACAAACACACTGTGCTCCCGTACATATACACACACTGTGTCCCTATATACACACACACACTGTGCTTCTATGCATACAGTATACATACACACACATACTGTGCCCCAAAACACACACACACACACACACTGTGCTCCTATACATTCAGACACACACACTTCTTCCGTATATTTTCACACTGTGCTCCCATTCACACACATACACTGTGCTGCCATACACACTGAGCTCACACTCACACACACACACTGAGCTCACACTCACACACACTGAGCTCACACACACTGAGCTCACACACACTGTGCGCTACATACACACTGAGCTCACACACACACACACACACACACACTGTGACCCCCATAAACACTGAGCTCACACGTCGAAGTTGAAAATATTACACCCACATCCAACACGTGCAAACACCACACAGAGTGGCCTCCGTGTGTGTGCTTGTTCTGCCGTGCGTACATTGGCTCACGAAGCCCTGTGTATTAGCGCATGCTATGAGTAAATACGGTAGCATACACATTCACATAGAAAAGCCACAAAGATATATCTGATATTTTATCCACACAGTGCATAATTTACACATAGGCTACACACACCACACCAGCAAGTTACATTTACTTAAGGAATAGAACAATAGAGATAATCAAATTTACAGGATGTGAGGGGACAGAATTAGGTTAGGACATAGTGTTTGGTATCAAGATGTACAGTATTTCAATGGCTACATTCCGATCGCAGTTTGCAGATTATAGCATACTCCTGCGCATATATATGCGCAGGAATACAATATTTATATCTTACTGTAATTACTGTACTCATGATATTTGGCGGGAACCCAGTGGAGAACACCTTGACCAAGCATCGCCCACCTATTCAAAACAACCTATGACCCCTCATGTACTGTAAATAACCAGCCCATTGACCTATGAAAGAAGAGATTACAGTTTCCTTTGTATTATGTTTTGTACTATTGTATAAAAGCAGGGCCTCCTGGCCGGTCTCAGTCTATTCTCTGAAGGTCATCTTGCTAAGATTGACTGAGGACCGAATCCGGGAGGCACAGGCAAACAAACGTATGTACTATTGGTTGTAGCTTTTCTCTTATGATATTGTTGTATTTCTGTGTGTATCCCCTTTTAGTAAATATTTGCTGCTGTGTTGGACCACAACATAACATATACAACTGGTGTTGCATTCCATTCGTATTTGGGTATAGAAGTGTATTCAGCCACATGTGTAGCTGTACAGTGCGCATAGCATGTTGGCGTACACACGCTACGTGCAGTCATGTCATAGGAGTATTATCTACATTCAGCTGCTGCAGCGGCCAGAACCATTGTATTATAATGTATAACATTTCCCTGTTAGTTAAATGGACTTAACAGTTGTGGACTTATCCGGTTCACCACTTACTCATGGACTTGCAGGACCTAACAGACTTTGGTCTACCAACAAAGGGTGGAAACGCATCTTAAGTAATTTTGTATTGTGTTTAAAAGTATCTAATGTTGTTAGACCACGTCTGTTCTGTATAGTCTTAGAGGTGCTGGTGCGAACCGCGGGAAAACAGGGAAAAGCCATTTACTTTCTTTTTTGTGTAATTTTTGGTGCGAAATACAAAGCGTATTGATAGTTTGCATACATTCTCACATATTGTTGCCATAGGTTGTAATAGTGATTATAGATCTGTATAAAATCGGATACGTTTATTTGTTATATATTTGATATCATTTGTTAAGGGAGTAATTATAAAAACACAAAACGCAGTTCCGGGCTAAACATTTAGGTAAACACTCAAAGGAGGATTACCCTTGTGGGTGATTTCCGGTGGGTGTAAGGAACGAAAGTGTATTGTGTAGTGATCAGTAGGATTATTGATTACATTGATAGTTATAAGTGTGTTATATTGAGCTGCGAACGCACGGTGTACACATGGTACAGTAGAAAAAGTACATGAGGTAAACGTACGGGAACGTGCACGTGGCGAAAGAACGCATACGGTTGCGTAAGCACGCAAGGTTGCGTAAAGTAGCGAGCGCAAGTGTAACCACACACTAGAAATAAATTTAAAGGCGGGATAGAAGACAGTTATACAATAGCAAGTAACTATCCGATTTTAGAGCAGATTATTATAAAATTTTGTTTAAAGTGTACTACCTCTGGGACAAGTTATCAATCAAAGGGAGTGATATTTTCTGTACAGAAAACCTTGTAAATGTGAGCTGAAAGTAAGTGTGAATGCATTGAACTCCATGACCAATTTGGGTTCCCATAGAAGACACTGAGTTGGCAGAGGCTTGGTGGCGTGAAGGCTAGCGACCTTACGTTATAAGAGAAATACGCAAGTAGTGAGGAAACTTGTGGAGGAGCGTGATAGAGTATAGATTGTGAAGTATTGAAGTTAAGTAGAAGTATTGAAGCTAGTAGAATTCGACTCCCGTGATCGTAGGGCATATAGATAACAAGTATCTATAGGTCATGCAATTGGACCGCATGCCTGTGTGTGCAATACGCGGTTCAATGTGATACCATTTGCATTCTTTTGCGCAAATTGCATCATCATACGCACTGTGTAGAGCATATGCAAATGTGATTTGTGTAAGATAGAATGAATTTTTTCGCTGTCTCAGGAAAAATATTCCAACAGACATTTAACCTCCACTGAACAGGTGTTGTATTGATTCTGTTAATGCTTCAATAAGTTCAATGCTGAGGGGTCTGGTAGGGCTCCTCACTGACTATGCGGTGGTCACTATTGGGGTGAGTCATGGTACTGCCAGCTGAGAAGGGGTTGTGAGAGAACTCGGAAGACTTTCACCGTTTGCTCGTATTGTACATTTGGGGATCGTGTAAAGAAAGCCTACGATGGGAGCCAAGTGTACAAGCGAGAAACGTTCGGCAGCAAGGGTCAAGGCTAGAGAGCTGAGACCACGTGGGTCCGCTCAGTTGATAATGTGTGGAAAGTATGGTCCACACGGAGAGGCTTTTTGTGATGAATGGGTATGAATGACAGTGGATGATAAAGCATAATTTCCTAGGGTTGGTAGTTTTGAACTAGAAGTGCTGCAGAATGTTAGGAATAGAATATGTCTGATTAAATCTAAGAAACAGAGTATCAGACATACCGACTGTTTAAACATATGGCAACAAGAGGGAGAGATGCAAAGGGAACTTGCTCGCACAGCGAATTCCAAACCAAACAGGAATGTGAATGCGACGACACCACCACCACTATATGTCGATGGGGAGAAGATAGCTACAACCAATGGTATATCGGGAAATCATAGGAACAAACAAACCAATTGTACTAATCATAACCCATGCAAGTTGTCCTGTTCTAAATGTTCCCAAAGGTTGTAGTTCTGAGGAAGACGATGAGCCCAGTGTAATTTCAGCCCTCTCCCTGGCAGCCACAATACAGGAAACTCAGGTGGGCATGGCCCAACCAGTAAGGACTGTGACGATACCCTCCACTAGAGGAACAGGTGAGATCGTATCCACAGGTAAGTACGGGACTGTTCATTATGCAGAGACGGTAGCCCCCCGCACTGACACAAACAGGAGTGAAGTGGTTGAGTTGAACCCTGTCCGGGTAATAGCAGTCCCCAATGGGAAAACTGATAACCAGGGAGTAACCCCCATCAGGAACATTGCAATGCATTGTCCATCGTCCCGGTCTGAACTAAGGTCCATTATGTCAAAATTCCCTAATACTAGGAGAGATCTAGTAGAATGCCAGAAATTCATTAAAGAATTGGGCAATGCCCATGAGCCCACAAACAAGGATTAGCGGATAGTGTTACAAGCGAGCCTACCCTCAAATATAGACACCCAGAAATGTATAACAGACAGCAAGATAGATGCAGACGTGCCTCTCAGTGATGAATACAATCAGGAGAACGTTAGGCAAATTAACATACAACTAGGATTGTGTTTCCCCACCGTTGTCAAGTGGAATAAAATTTTCTCTATAAGACAGAAAGAAAGTGAAACGGCATCTGAATATTTCCATAGAGTGTTACAGGAAATGGCTAGATACACTGGGATAGGGGATATAAAGGAAAATGCCAACCACAGGGAGGTGGCTGTCTCTGTACTAATGGATGGGCTCAAAGAGGCATTGAGAACCAGAGTACAAAGAGAGTCTACTATCGATCATGACTGTAATATCCTTAAGCACAAGGAGTTGCAAAGGAATACGTTGATGCTAGTAAGTATACAGGCTCTTGAAGAGATGTCTGACCAACCAAAACACCAGACCCCTGAAGACTGGAGAAGGTCAGTAACAAATGTTTTACTTATAAGAAGGAGGGACACATAGCCAGAGAATGTAGGCATGGGGGGACACATAACAAGTATAGGCCCCCTAGACAGGACCACACTATCAAACACATAGATGAAATCAGGGAACATATTGGAAAGACTACGAGCAACATAGAGGGGAAACACGGAGGTACCCACCAAGGAGGGACTGGCAGGCCTCCGAAAACGTACAGCTATCCCCCACACATATAGTAGCTGCCAATGCACTGCGGAAGGGCCCAAAACCACAATAGGGGTCAGGTCATACCTGTAGTCTGCAGCCAGTGAAATTGATTGCAGGCCTTGGAGATGAACCTGAGGTCATGGTCAATGTTGCTGGCACACCACAACCTTTTCTTGTAGATACAGGGGTGGCCAGATCAGTGCAAAACTTCACAACAGGTGTAATGACCACGGGTAAAAGATTTCAGCAATGGGAGTAACGGGAAAGGTGCAGCAGTACCCTTTGAGTAGACCTGCAGAGATTACGATAGGGCCCTTGCAGACCAAACATTCTTTCCTGTTTGCTGCATCGGCTCCGACTAATCTACTTGGCAGAGATTTGTTGAGTAAAATGCGGTGTGTCATATATTGTACCCCCAAGGCTGTGTTCTTAGATATCCCTGAGAACAATGCACAGGAAGTACAAGACATATTAGACACCCCTCAAAGGCTAATGTTACACTCTACTGTTATAGACACATGTCCATCACAGGTTAAGGAAATAATATCACAAATACCGAGTTCCCTTTGGACCAAAGATGGACAGGACACTGGATTGATGGCAATGTAGCCTAAGTAGCAGTGCAAGTAAAAGATGGCAGGATAACTCAAAAAATCACAAAGTACCCTCTGAAACCAGAGGTGGAATTAGGAGTATACCCTGTCATAGAACGGCTGCTACAGCAGGGCATCCTAGTCAGGACATCCAGCACAGCCAACAGTCCCATCTTCCCTGTGAAAAAGAGTGGGGGAGGGGTTACAGGCTAGTGCAGGATCTAAGGGGGATAAACAAGATAGTCGAGAGCCAATTCCCCGTAGTGCCCAATCCAGTGGACATCCTGTTAGAGTCTCCTGCCCTGTGCTGCCACGTCGTTATGGCAACCGGGAGACAAGTGCTAGCGGAGTAACCTGAGCGCAGCTGATACTCCGGTTCGGGTCTTTTGCTGTGCAGTGGTTACAGGCTCTGTGCACGGCAGGGGATCCGGTGCTGGTTTATGTGCTCACAGTCTGTGAGGTCTGAGTGGGGCGTGGACAGCACCTGCTTTATAAACCCTCTTCTCAGGTTAAGCAGATGCTGCTGAATCTTTGTTGGTTAGTCAGTTCCTGAAAGTTAACCAGTACTGTGTAGCTTTGTATTTGTTGTTGCTTACTGCAAATAGGCCTGGGGATTTGGTACTACACTCTGCCAATCCAGACCTAGCAGTAAGACTGGAGTCAGTCGTTTAACTTGCTGGGGTTCTTTTGCTACTCTGTGAACTTAGCAAGTTTGCGGCTGTATTCTCAGACTTGCCTGCCTAAATCCTTTCTCACTGTGCAAGGTGTTCAGGTGTCAGTTTAGTGGCAGTAAGCTGAACCTGTGCACTGCAAGTGAGGATTAGGATTGTGGAGACTCTCCTTGTGTCTATCATTCCATCTCTGACCAAGGAGTTTACTGCCACACCCGTTGGTAACCCTTTAGGGTTTTGCTGTTGCCCTTAGCAACAGCATTTCGGGTTCTCTACGTATTAAAACACAACATCTTGCTTTTTCCATCTGAGCATTCCTAATACTAGGGAGACACCCAGTTTCTTAGCCTCTGGGCTTCTCTGTTCACTTTGTGTTTATTTTGTTACCCTATCACCTTCTGTGTACGTAATGTCATATTCCCCAGTCTGTCTGTGAGTTCATTTGTTTTGCATCCCTATCCGTTCAGACACCAGTACATTCCTGCAGGCACTGGTGTGCATAACAGTTCAGACACCAGTACATTCCTGAAGGCACTGGTGTGCATAACATATTCAGCAGCACAATACTCCTGTTCAAATTTTGTGGGAATATGGAGCATACCCCTCAAAATACGTTGCAACAGGTGGTCGATCAGGTGCAGGTCCTGACTCGACAATTTGGTGATTTGTCCATTGAAATGCACACCTCCCAGGCCACTGGCGGAGCTCCCGCAGCAGCAGCACCTTCAGGGGTTAAGGAGCCGAAAGTAAATCTCCCGGATCGTTTTTCTGGAGATCGCTCGCAGTTCTTTTGTTTCAAGGAGAGCGGAAAGCTATACTTCCGGCTTAGGCCTCAGTCTTCTGGGTCGGAGATTCAGTGGGTGGGCATAGTGATTTCCTTGCTACAAGGAGACCCACAGGTCTGGGCATATGGGTTGCAGCCTGACTGTCCAACGCTTAAAAGTGTTGATGCTTTTTTTACGGCACTGGGCATGTTGTATGATGACCCTGACAAGACGGCCTCAGCCGAGGCTCAGATTTCGATCCTTAAGCAAGGGCGAAGGCCAGTTGAGGTTTACTATACAGAGTTTCGGAGGTTGGCCAATGATTCCCAGTGGAATGACCCAGCCCTGAGACACCAGTACCGAAGAGGTCTTTCTAACCAGATAAAAGACCAACTGGTACAATATCCCTTGCCTGATAGCTTGGATCAGCTCATGCAGTTATCCATCCGGGTGGATAGACGGCTGAGAGAGCGTAGGCTTGAAAGGGAGACCGAGGTTTCCTTCTTTCCCAAGGGAACATCAGACTCTGAGGAATTTTCCGAGGAGCCTATGCAGATTGGGGCTACCCGCCTCTCCTCGCGTGAGAAGACGCGGAGGAGACAGCAGGGGTTGTGTTTGTACTGTGGGAATAAAGGTCATGTGGTAGTATCATGCCCAGAAAAGCCGGAAAACTTCAGGGCCTGAGGGTGATGGGAAATATCCTGTCAGGCCCGAAGTCAGAATTTCCCATGAAGACTTTTATCATTCCGGTGACCTTGAAGATCCTCGGTCAAACTGTCAAGACTGAGGCCTTTGTGGACAGTGGGGCCGACGGGGTTTTTATGGACCGCCAATTCGCCCTGAAACACTCTGTTCCCTTAGTACCCTTGGCATTGGAAATTTATATTTGTGGGTTAAACGGGGAACCATTATCCCAAGGTAAAATTACCTCTTGCACTAGCCAGATTTCTTTGTTTGTTGGAGCAACACACTCTGAAAAATTGTCCTTTTATGTGACTGTCTGTACTTTTGCCCCATTGGTGTTGGGGTTACCCTGGTTAAGGGCCCACAATCCTCAATTTGACTGGGTCTCTGGGGAGATTCTTAGTTGGGGTACTGATTGTTTCAGGAGTTGCTTGAGCCTTCCAGTCAGGCTCTCGCAGCTAAGTTTGCCAGGATTGCCAGGGTGTTATGCAGATTTTGCGGACGTGTTCTCCAAAAAAGTTGCAGAGGTACTACCTCCCCATCGCCCCTATGACTGTGCCATTGATTTATTGCCGAATGCTAAGCTTCCCAAGAGCAGGTTGTACTCCCTGTCACGTCCTGAGACTCAGGCTATGGCAGAGTACATTCAGGAGAACTTGGCTAAGGGATTTATCAGACCTTCACAGTCTCCAGTTGGGTCGGGGTTCTTCTTCGTTGGTAAAAAGGACGGTTCGTTGCGACCCTGCATCGACTTCAGGGAATTGAACCGTATCACGGTTAAAAACTCATACCCACTGCCTCTCATTTCGGTCTTGTTTGACCAGCTTCGTACTGCCACCATTTTTTCTAATATTGACCTACGCAGTGCGTACAATCTAATCCAAATAAGAGAGGGGGATGAATGGAAGACTGCCTTTAATACCCACTCAGGGCATTATGAATATTTGGTGATGCCTTTTGGGCTCTCTAATGCCCCGGCAGTCTTCCAGGATTTCATGAACGATGTACTCAGGGAATATTTGGATAGATTCTTAGTTGTATACTTAGATGACATCCTAATCTTCTCCCATTCCCTGGAGGAACATCGGAAGCATGTACGCTTAGTCCTCCAGAAACTCAGAGACCACCGGCTTGGGGAGAAGCTGGAGAAGTGCGAATTTGAAGTTCAGCAAATCGCATTTCTAGGATATATTATCTCCCCAGAAGGTTTCCAAATGGAGGGTTCCAAGGTACAGGCAGTCCTGGATTGGGTGCAGCCCACTAGTTTGAAGGCGCTTCAGCGTTTCCTGGGCTTTGCAAATTTTTATAGACGATTTATCGCTGGATTTTCGTCTATAGTGGCGCCCTTGGTGGCAATCACTAAGAAAGGGGCGGATTTTGCTTACTGGTCTTGTGAGGCTAAAGCGGCTTTTGCCCGTCTCAAAAGGGCATTTGTCTCGGCCAAGGTGCTGTGACACCCAGATCCAGAGCGTCCTTTTGTGGTGGAGGTGGATGCCTCTGAGATGGGTATTGGGGCAGTGCTCTCTCAGATGGGAGTGTCTGATAATCGCCTTCATCCCTGTGCTTACTTTTCCCGTAAATTTTCGCCTGCCAAGATGAATTATGACGTGGGTAACCGCGAATTGTTGGCTATTAAGGATGCACTTGAGGAGTGGAGACACTGGCTTGAGGGGGCTAAGTTTGTGGTCTCAATTCTCACCGACCATAAGAATCTGGCATATTTAGAGTCAGCGAAGCGTCTCAATGCCAGGCAGGCACGATGGGCTTTGTTTTTTGCTCGCTTTAATTTTTTGATAACATATCGCCCTGGGTCAAAAAACATCAAGGCTGATGCGCTCTCACAGAGTTTTGCTCCAATCCAGGAGACCACCGAGGAGCCGTTGCCCATTGTGTCCCCATCATGTATTAAAGTGGGCATTACCCAGGACCTCTTGTCATTAGTCCTTAGAGCACAGGAGCAGGCTCCTCCAGACCTTCCGGTAGGTCTTTTGTTTGTGCCTCCTAGGTTAAGACAGCGAGTGTTCCTGGAATTCCATGCCAAGAAGTCGGCAGGTCACCCGGGTATTGCCAGAACTCGGGAGTTGCTATCTAGGGCGGTGTGGTGGCCCTCGGTGGCTAAGGATGTGGATCAGTGGGTTCGGGCATGTGACATCTGTGCCCGAAATAAGACTCCTAGAGGGGTTCCTGTTGGCCCATTACATCCACTCTCTATCCCATCTAAGCCATGGACCCACATTTCAATGGATTTTGTGGTGGACTTGCCCAAATCCTCGGGGATGACAGCCATCTGGGTTGTCGTTGACAGGTTTTCGAAGATGGCGCACTTCGTTCCACTGGTTGGGCTGCCATCGGCCAGACGCCTGTCTGAATTATTTATGCTGCATGTTGTGCGTCTCGACGGGTTGCCACTTGATGTGGTCTCTGACCGCGGATCCCAGTTTGTGGCCAAATTCTGGAGGGCATTTTGTTCCGATCTCCAGATTTCTGTCAGCTTGTCATCAGGCTACCATCCGCAGTCTAATGGGCAGACTGAAAGGGTGAACCAGTCCTTGGAGCAGTTCCTCAGGTGCTATGTCTCCAAGTGTCATACTGACTGGGTTGCTCATCTGTCCATGGCGGAGTTTGCCTATAACAACGCGGCTCACTCTGCTACAGGGATCTCTCCCTTCCTTTGTGTGTATGGGCATCATCCTAAGGCCAATTCTTTTGACCCCCTGGACTCCACGCCTGGTGGTTCCTCTGTGGTTTCAGTCCTTAGAGGTATTTGGAGGAAAGTGAAGAAAGCCCTTATGTCTGTGTCATTAGTGACCAAAAGGGTTTTTGATAAGCGGAAAAGACCCTGCAGCTTCAAATTAGGAGACTTCATCTGGTTGTCTACCAAGAATTTGAAGTTGAGACAGCCATCTCATAAGTTAGGCCCCCGGTTCATCGGCCCTTATAAGATCACCAGGGTTATCAATCCGGTGGCATTTCAGTTAGATCTGCCCCGTTCTTTGGGTATCAATAAAACATTTCATTGTTCCCTTTTAAAACGGGCAATTAGTAATCCTTCTTTCAGTGGAAGACCTTCCCCTCTTCTGATACATGGCCAGAGGGAGTTTGTTGTTGAAAGGATTCTTGACTCCAAGATGGTTCGGGGTCGGCTGTCATTTTTGGTGCACTGGAAGGGGTATGGCCCGGAGGAGCGGTCGTGGGTGCGCAATTGTGATCTTCATGCCCCCAGACTGATACGCTCTTTCTTCTCGCAGTTCCCCGATAAACCTGGTGGTAGGGGTTCTTTGACCCCTCGTCAGAGGGGGGGTACTGTTAGGGTCTCCTGCCCTGTGCTGCCACGTCGTCATGGCAACCGGGAGACAAGTGCTAGCGGAGTAACCTGAGCGCAGCTGATACTCAGGTTCGGGTCTTTTGCTGTGCAGTGGTTACAGGCTCTGTGCACGGCAGGGGATTCGGTGCTGGTTTTTGTGCTCACAGTCAGTGAGGTATGAGTGGGGCGTGGACAGCACCTGCTTTATAAACCCTCTTCTCAGGTTAAGCAGATGCTGCTGAATCTTTGTTGGTTAGTCAGTTCCTGAAAGTTAGCCAGTACTGTGTAGCTTTGTATTTGTTGTTGCTTACTGCAAATAGGCCTTGGGATTTGGTACTACACTCTGCCAATCCAGACCTAGCAGTAAGACTGGAGTCAGTCGTTTAACTTGCTGGGGTTCTTTTGCTACTCTGTGAACTTAGCAAGTTTGCGGCTGTATTCTCAGACTTGCCTGCCTAAATCCTTTCTCACTGTGCAAGGTGTTCAGGTGTCAGTTTAGTGGCAGTAAGCTGAACCTGTGCACTGCAAGTGAGGATTAGGATTGTGGAGACTCTCCTTGTGTCTATCATTCCATCTCTGACCAAGGAGTTTACTGCCACACCCGTTGGTAACCCTTTAGGGTTTTGCTGTTGCCCTTAGCAACAGCATTTCGGGTTCTCTACGTATTAAAACACAACATCTTGCTTTTTCCATCTGAGCATTCCTAATACTAGGGAGACACCCAGTTTCTTAGCCTCTGGGCTTCTCTGTTCACTTTGTGTTTATTTTGTTACCCTATCACCTTCTGTGTACGTAATGTCATATTCCCCAGTCTGTCTGTGAGTTCATTTGTTTTGCATCCCTATCCGTTCAGACACCAGTACATTCCTGCAGGCACTGGTGTGCATAACAGTTCAGACACCAGTACATTCCTGCAGGCACTGGTGTGCATAACAGTTCAGACACCAGTACATTCCTGCAGGCACTGGTGTGCATAACACATCCTCATGCAAATTCCCTCTACTTCTAAGTTCATCACTTTTATTGACTTCTGTTCTGCTTTCTTTTCTGTCCCTCTTCACCCCAACAGTCAGTACCTTTACACTTTCACCTACAGGGGAGTACAGTACACCTGGACCAGTCTCCCCCAAGGTTTAATTGACAGCCCAAGTATTTTCTTCCAGGCCCTACATGACTGTTTGCAATCTTTTCAACCTGAGAATGGGTCGGTGCTGATACAATATGTTTATGAATTGTTGTTATGCTCTGACTCATTCGAGTCGTCCCTGGCAGACACTAAACAGCTTCTGTTTCATTTCTCCCAGACAGGTCACAAGGTTTCTAAGGATAAGTTGCAGTTGTGCCGGACTAAGGTTAAATACTTGGACACTGCTTGACGCAAGAACTAAGACACCTGATCATAGGCAGAATACAGGCCATCCGCGACATGCCGCAAACCCAGCAACAAATTTGCACCTTTCTAGGAATGTGTGGGTATTGTTGAAACTGGATTCTGGGGTTCTCTATTCTGGCACTACCACTTTAAGAAATGGTCTCTTTTAACAAACCAGAATGGGTCTCTCATACAGAAGAGACTGAACTAGCATTTGAGAGACTAAAGGAGTGTTTGTCACAAGCACCAGCATTGGGGATGCCAGATTATGAGAAACCTTTTGAGTTGTGCGGTAACCAGAGTGCTGGGTGTGCGGCAGGAGTCTTAACCCAGAAACATGGTGATGCCAGCGGACTGGCAGTCTACTACAGTGCACAACTGGACACTGTAGCACGGTCTCTCCCCACTTGCCTATGAATTGTTGCAGCCATAGCTTTGTTGGTAAGTGTTGAAGACGTAGCCATAGCTTTGTTGTAGTGAAGACGTAGTGTTAGGACATGACCTGACAATCCATACACCTCATGCAGTATCGGACTTGCTAAACTCCACCCAAACCAGACATGTCTCATCTGCTCGGTTTACAAAGTGGGAACTATCACTGATGGCCCCTGTAAACATCACCATAAAATGGTGCAGCACATTAAATCTTGCAACTTACTTGCCGAGTGTGCCTTGTCATGCACAAAGGGTGGAGGATGAGAATGATGGTGAAGGAGGATTTAGTGCAGACACTGATATGCATAATTGTATGGAATACCTGAACCAGACTTTCACTGCGAGACCTGACATCAGTGACAACCCACTGGAAGGGATAGACTTTACCTTCTACACTGATGGTAATTGCCACAGACAGCCAGACTCAGGAGATCTGTGCACCGGATACGCAGTTGTAGATGACGAAGGTATCATAGAAGCTGAACCTCTTGGTCCACCTCACTCAGCACAAGTCACAGAACTGGTAGCGCTGACCAGAGCATGTGAGTTGGCAAACGTTAAGTCAGCTAATATATACACGGAGTCTAGATACGCCTTTGGAGTGGTGCATGATTTCGGGCCCTGTGGCGCCTCAGAAATTTAATGACGGCAGCTGGCATACCTGTAGCACATGCGTCTAACATTAAGAGGCTTCTGACAGACATACAGGAACCTGACAGAGTGGCTGTTATCAAGTGTAAAGCACACACTTACAATGAAGACCCATTCTCACTTGGTAATAGCAGAGCGGACGAAGCTGCAAAATCAGCAGCAAGCACTGCCATACAAACTAACACCACACAACTGATGACATTCAACACGGTAAATATGCAACAATTAATTGAAATGAAAAAGTTGTGTTCCCTACAGGAAAAGGCAGTCTGGAAGGCAAAGGGATATGGTCAGGAGTCCTCCGGAATCTGGAGAGACGGACAAGGTAAGCCAGTGGCCACCAGTGCATATCTCCCAAGCCTAGCTGAAGTGGGACATGGTCTGACTCATCTGGGCAAGGACGGTATGTGCAAATTGGTAAAAGCCTACTGAAGTGCACCAGGGTTCTCTTCTCAGGCGAGCAAGAAAGCAAAGACATGTCTTACTTGCTTGAGGAAGAATATTGGTAAGACAATACCAATCAAGCCATCCCATATCCCTCCTACAGTCGGAACTTTCCAGGTAATACAAATCGACTTCATACAGCTACAACCCTGTAGGAATTTAAAGTATGTTTTGGTATGTACTGATGTATTTTCGAACTGGGTAGAAGCATTCCCCGCCACCACAAATACTGCCGTATTCACTGGTAAGAAAATTGTACAAGAATTTGTGTGTAGATATGGTATCCCTAAAATTATTGAAAGTGATAGGGGTACCCATTTTACAGGTGAAGTCTTTCAGGTCATGTGCAAACTTATGGGTATTAATAGTAAGCCACATACTCCCTACCGGCCCCGGGTGAGTGCTAAGTTGGAGAGAATGAACAGCACTATTAAAAACAAGTTGAGCAAAGTGATGGCTGAAACTGAACTGTTGTGGCCAGAAGCACTGCCACTAGTGTTGTACAGCATCAGAACCACTTCCAGGTCACCGCTTAACCTATCATCCTTTGAAATTCTTTTTGGACGACAACCCCATGTAATGTTAGACCCCCAGGATGATCTGAAGTGCAATAATGAAATGACTGTGCAATATTTGGTTAGGATGAGCCAGCAACTGAGAATTCAGCAAAGGAATCTGAAACTTACGATTCCTGACCTACCAAACATTAATTGTCATGACATTGAACCTGGGGACCATGTGATGATTTGAAATTTTCTACGCTCAGGTAGCCTCATAGACAGGTGGGAAGGACCGTATCAAGTTTTGTTGACCAGCATGACAGCACTGAAGGTTGCAGAGAGAGAGACTTGGGTTCACTCGTCCCACTGCAAGAAGGTCGCTGAGCCGGAAAAAACTCATGAGAAAGAGAAAGGTGAAGAGAACCTAATATTACTAGAGAATCTGTTCTGTGAAAGCTGAGAGGCAGGACTGCTGAACGGCACCTGAGCATGGTGAACAGCAAAATCAAGGACAGTTGTCTTATTTTTTTTTTTTTTTCATCCAAACACCCTGTGAGGGCTCCCGAGAAGCCGATCAAGGATCTGGAATGGGTTCTGATGGAAAGGATGAATTCATAGGACCCCAGGATCAGTCCATCACTTTGGTCAAAGCTGGTATCAGTAAGAGATCTGGTAGTCACGGAGCTTGGAGGCAATGTGAAGGGTTATTGTCTGATGAATACTGCATATGTAAGTACTGCGATAACATAGTCAAAGATGGGTGCATCCAGAGATGTCAGTCAAACAATAATATCAATATTGGCGGACATCCTTTGAGTGATTACCACTCATTAGTGGGTACGGTCTTAAACCAAACGGAATGCTGGGTGTGCTCACAAGTACCTCAAGGACAGAGTAAATCGAGATTAGTGCCATACCACTTAACAGTGAATGAGGTACTCAAATTACATGGGGGGAGACCGGTGGACAGGAAATTCAATATATCTAGGCCCCTAGCTTGAAGCCGTCCCAGTACCAAGTAGATAGGTCACTGCTATGTTTTAACGTGTCCAATTTCTGGAAACCAGGAAATTTGCGAGTGACATGGAACAATCAATGACCTTCTCACATAGGGCTGATAAAGAACTCATCATCTTTGAACTTATACGAGGGATAACCACAAGTGGGAAGTACTTCCGATACAGGTATACACGTGGGATCAAAACCATGTGGGCTGGAAAAGTGACACAGGGATATTGTGCTCACATCATCCAGCCAGATACTTGTATCAAACAGATGGAGAAGCTGGGAACTGGTTTCTTTGTGAGAATGATTTGTGATATGATCTTGACATATTTTGTCCCCTATGTTCTTCCAGATGATGCCTATTTCATATGAGGAAAGAAAGCGTACAAGTGGTTTACTCCGAGTTCTGAAGGATTGTGGTACATAGGCAGAGTGCTACCAGTGGTCATTACCATCGCACATGACAAAATGAAAAATATTCACCGCAGCGCTCCGCCACCTTATACTCACACCCACTATGAACTCATTTTCAAGAGACACTTCATAGATAAGGGAGAACTTGCAGCCTCCAATTTGATCCGTGAATCTACTGGGATTCAACTTTTTCTTGCATTAGATATCACCCATACTGCCAGAGGAATTATAAATTATAGGTACATCCATGCGCTAGCGAGCTTAATAGATAATATCACTGAGATGTACGATGACACCTTCAGGTATACGGGTAGGGAAATAAAAGCCTACGAGAAGGACCTGGTCCAGCACCGGATGGTCCTAAATTATATCACGGCCGTGACCGGTGGGTATTGTGTTACTTTGACGACTCACTATGTTGTTAAGTGCTGCACGGATATTACCAACAGTACTGAGGACTCAACGGAGATCATCGATTAAAAGAGGGACGAGATCTTGCAGTTGAAGTGGGAGTTCAGAAGGAAACACAATCTCACCTTAGCGGCTGTGGGTAATTAATTGACTAGTTGGGCCTCATGGTTGAACCCACTCAAATGATTCTCTGAGTTAGGAGATTGGGCACAAAGTGTGATTGCAAATGTGGGAAAAAAGTTTCTCCTCTGAATCCCGGGTGTTATCATAATTATCTGTCTGATATTTAATTGTGTGCGTTTTTTGATACGGTGAAAGACATTACAACAAAGTTGATGAGTCTAAGGAGAGGGTGCGTTGTTAATGCGGTAGATTTGATATATCACCCAACCATAGAAACAGTGTTGTGATAAGGAATGTAAATTCATTTCATGGCCTGTTTCTATCACCATCTTTTTGTTTTCCCCTCTACCCATAGATCTTCAACCGGAAATGACATCAGTGTACCCTAATTTATGTGAATGTATCTTTATATGTCTTAGCCTCATCTCTGCAAACTTCAGTTAACACACATAGTCGATAAACTTTATCCACACATAATGGCATACACATACATTTCCCCACATGTATCATCAGAAAAATATGCTCCCCATTTATTGTTATAAGAAGCCGAACAAGGTGAGGGCTAATGGACCTTGCCTAGAAAGAGCTTGGTAATGTTTGTTTGCCCATGTACAGACCCTTAATATGTGACGAGAAGGATTAAATGTATACTTCGCAGAACCTTGAAGCTTTCTTAGAAATTATATGGCACGATGATACATCCCCCTCAAACATTTACTCATACATACACTCTTTTCCTATCCCACTAGGAAATATATTTCCCACCTACAACTCTTCCTCCTGTCACAGGTGCCTACTTGAATGTTGTACATGTTGTATATGACATATTTTCAGTGTTATTAGTAATTTGTGGCAATTATTGTTTACTGCCAAAGGGTGGACTGCCGAAGTCGAAAATATTACACCCACATCCAACACGTGCAAACACTACACAGAGTGGCCTCTGTGCATGAGCTTGTTCTGCCGTGTGTGCGCATACCTGCATGCTGCGTGCATTGGCTCGCAACGCCCTGCGTTTTAGCGCGTGGCATGAGTAAATATGGTAGCATACACATTCAAATAGAAAAGCCACAAAGACTTATCTGATATTTTATCCACACAGTGCATAATTTACACATAGGCTACACACACCACACCAGCAAGTTACATTTACTTAAGAAATAGAACAATAGAGATAATCAAATTTACAGGATGTGAGGGGACAGAATTAGGTTAGGACATAGTGTAATTACTGTATTTGTAATATTCGTCGGGAACCCAGTGGAGGACATCTGCAAGTGCATCGCCCACCTATTCAAACCAACCTAAGACCCCTCATGTACTGTAAATGACTAGCCCTTTAACCTATGAAAGAAGAGCTTACAGTTTCCTTTGTATTATGTTTTGGACTATTGTATAAAATCAGGGCCTCCTGGCCGGTCTCAATCTATTCTCTGAAGGTCATCTTGCTAAGATTGACTGAGGACCATATCCGGGAGGCGCAGGCAAACAAACGTATGTACTATTAGTTGTAGCTTTTCTCTTGTGATATTATTGTATTTCTGTGTGTATCCCCTTTTAGTAAATATTTGTTGCTGCGATGGACCACAACATAACATATACAACTGTTACGCGATGGAATAGAGCGGACAATGAAGCGAGATGTAGTGATTTAACATGTGGAGCACCCGAAATGATGTTGCTAAGAGCAACAGAAAAAACCCCAAAGGGTTACCAACGGGTGTGGGAATAAACTCCTTGGTCAGAGATAGAAATATAGACACAAGGAGAGTATCCACAATCCTAACCCCCACTTGCAGGGCACAGGTTCAGCTTACTGCCACTAAACTGACACCTGGAAGCCCTGCACAGTGAGGGAGGATTAAGCAAGCAGGTCTGAGAGTACAGCCGCAAACCTGCTGGGTTCACAGAATAGCAAAAGAACCCCAGCAGGTTAAACAACTGACTCCAGTCTTAATGCTAGGTCCGGATTGGCAGAATGAAGTACCGAATCCCAAGGCCTATTTGCAGTAAGCAACAAGTAAATACAAAGTCACACAGTACTAGCTAACTCTCTGGAACTGACTAACAAACAAAGATTCAGCAGCATTTGCCTAGCCTTAGAGGATGGTTTATATAGCAAGTGCTGTCCACGCCCCATTCAGACCTCACAGACTGTGAGCACAAAACCAGCAACGGATTCCCTGCCGTGCACAGAGCCTGTAACCACTGCACAGTAAAAACCCGGACCGGAGTATCAGCTGCGCTCAGGTTACTTCGCTAACACTTGCCTCCCGGTTGCCATGGCGACGTGGCAGCACAGAGCAGGAGATCCTAACAGTACCCCCACTCTGACGAGGGGTCAAAGAACCCCTGCCACCGGGTTTATCGGGGAACTGCGAGAAGAAAGAGCGTATCAGTCTGGGAGCATGAAGATCACAACTGCGCACCCACGACCGCTCCTCCGGGCCATACCCCTTCCAGTGCACCAAAAATGACAGCCGACCCCGAACCATCTTGGAGTCAAGAACCCTTTCAACCACAAACTCCCTCTGACCCCGTATCAGAAGAGGAGAAGGTCTTCCACTGGCAGAAGGATTACTAACCGCCAGTTTTAAAAGGGAACAATGAAATGTTTTATTGATACCCAATGAACGGGGCAGATCTAACTGAAATGCCACCGGATTGATAACCCTGGTGATCTTATAAGGGCCGATGAACCGGGGGCCTAACTTATGAGATGGCTGTCTCAACTTCAAATTCTTTGTGGACAACCAGAAGAAGTCTCCTAATTTGAAGCTGCTTTTCAAAAACCCTTTTGGTCACTAATGACACAGACACAAGGGCTTTCTTCACTTTCCTCCAAATACCCCTAAGGTCCGAAACCAAAGAGGAACCACCAGGCGTGGAATCCAGGGGGTCAAAAGTATTGGCCTTAGGATGATGCCCATACACACAAAGGAAGGGAGAGATCCCTGTAGCAGAGTGAGCCGCATTGTTATAGGCAAACTCCGCCATGGACAGGTGAGCAACCTAGTCAGTATGACACTTGGAGACATAACACCTGAGGAACTGCTCCAAGGACTGGTTCACCCTCTCAGTCTGCCCATTAGACTGTGGATGGTAGCCTGACGACAAGCTCACAGAAATCTGGAGATCAGAACAAAATGCCCTCCAGAATTTGGCCACAAACTGGGATCCACGGTCAGAGACCACATCAAGTGGCAACCCGTGGAGGCGCACAACATGCTGCATAAATAACTCAGACAGGCATCTGGCCGATGGCAACCCAACCAGTGGAACGAAATGTGCCATCTTCGAAAACCTGTCAACGACAACCCAAATGGCTGTCATCCCCGAGGATTTGGGCAAGTCCACCACAAAATCCATGGAAATGTGGGTCCATGGCTTAGATGGAATAGAGAGTGGATGTAATGGGCCGACAGGAACCCCTCTAGTAGTTTTATTTTGGTCACAAACGTCACATGCCCGAACCCACTGATCCACATCCCTAGCCACCGAGGGCCACCACACCACCCTAGACAGCAACTCCCAAATTCTGGCAATACCCGGATGCCCTGCCGACCTCTTGGCATGGAATTCCAGGAACACTCGCTGTCTTAACCTAGGAGGCACAAACAAGAGACCTACCGGAAGGTCTGGAGGAGCCTGCTCCTGTGCTCTAAGGACTAATGACAAGAGGTCCTGGGTAATGCCCACTTTAATATATGATGGGGACACAATGGGCAATGGCTCCTCGGTGGTCTCTTGGACTGGAGCAAAACTCTGCGAGAGCGCATCAGCCTTGATGTTTTTTGACCCAGGGCGATATGTTATCAAAAAATTAAAGCAAGCAAAAAACAAAGCCCATCGTGCCTGCCTGGCATTGCGCCGCTTCGCTGACTCTAAATATGCCAGATTCTTATGGTCGGTGAGAATTGAGACCACAAACTTATCCCCCTTAAGCCAGTGTTTCCACTCCCCGAGTGCATCCTTTATAGCCAACAATTCCCGGTTACCCACATCATTATTCATCTCGGCAGACGAAAATTTACGGGAAAAGTAAGCACAGGGATAAAGGCGATTATCAGACACCCCCATCTGAGAGAGCACTGCCCCAATACCCATCTCAGAGGCATCCACTTCTACCACAAAAGGACGCTCTGGATCTGGGTGTCGCAGCACCTTGGCCGAGACAAATGCCCTTTTGAGAAGGCAAAGGCCGCTTTGGCCTCACAAGACCAGTGAGCAACATCCGCCCCTTTCTTAGTGAGTGCCACTAAGGGGGCCACTATAGACGAAAATCCAGCGATAAATCGTCTATAAAAATTTGCAAAGCCCAGAAAACGCTGAA
The DNA here is from genome assembly GCF_028390025.1 of Pseudophryne corroboree. NCBI lineage: Eukaryota > Metazoa > Chordata > Amphibia > Anura > Myobatrachidae > Pseudophryne > Pseudophryne corroboree. Next base: position 171,337 of record NW_026967747.1, read on the forward strand.
GCGCCTTCAAACTAGTGGGCTGCACCCAATCCAGGACTGCCTGTACCTTAGAACCCTCCATTGGAAACCATCTGAGGAGATAATATACCTTAGAAATGCAATTTGCTGGACTTCAAATTCGCACTTCTCCAGCTTAGCCCCAAGCCGGTGGTCTCTGAGTTTCTGGAGGACTAAGCGTACATGCTTCCGATGTTCCTCCAGGGAATGGGAGAAGATTAGGATGTCATCTAAGTATACAACTAAAAATCTATCCAAATATTCCCTGAGCACATCGTTCATGAATTCCTGGAAGACTGCCGGGGCATTAGAGAGCCCAAAAGGCATCACCAAATATTCATAATGCCCTGAGTGGGTATTAAAGGCAGTCTTCCATTCATCCCCCTCTCTTATTCGGATTAGATTGTAAGCACCGCGTAAATCAATCTTAGAAAAAATGGTGGCAGTACGAAGCTGGTCAAACAAAACCGAAATAAGAGGCAGTGGGTACGAGTTTTTAATCGTGATACGGTTCAATTCCCTGAAGTCAATGCAGGGTCACAACGAACCGTCCTTTTTACCCACGAAGAAGATCCCCGACCCAACTGGGGACTGTGAGGGTCTGATAAATCCCTTAGCCAAGTTCTCCTGAATGTACTCTGCCATAGCCTGAGTCTCAAGACGTGACAGGGAGTACAACCTGCTCTTGGGAAGCTTAGCATCCGGCAACAAATCAATGGCACAGTCATAGGGGCGATGGGGAGGTAGTACCTCCGCAACTTTTTTGGAGAACACATCCGCAAAATCTGCATAACATCCTGGCAATCCTGGCAAACTTAGCTGCGAGAGCCTGACTGAAAGGCTCAAGCAACTCCTGAAACAATCACTACCCCAACTAAGAATCTCCCCAGAGACCCAGTCAAATTGAGGGTTATGGGCCCTTAACTGTTATGCACACCAGTGCCAGCAGGAATGTACTGGTGTCTGAACGGAGAGGGATGCAAAACAAATGAACTCACAGACAGACTGGGGAATATGACATTACATACACAGAAGGTGATAGGGTACCAAAATAAACACAAAGTGAACAGAGAAGCCCAAAGCCTAAGAAACTGGGTGTCTCCCTAGTATTAGGAATGCTCAGATGGAAAGAAGCGAGATGTTGTGATTTAATACGTAGAGAACCCGAAATGCTGTTGCTAAGGGCAACAGCAAATCCCTAAAGGGTTACCAATGGGTGTGGCAGTAAACTCCTTGGTCAGAGATGGAATAATAGACACAAGGTGAGTCTCCACAATCCAAGTCCTCACTTGCAGTGCACTGGTTCAGCTTATTGCCACTAAACTGACACCTGAACACCTTGCACAGTGAGAATGGATTTGGGCAGGCAAGTCTGAGAATACAGCCGCAAACTTGCTAGGTTCACAGAGTAGCAAAAGAACCCCAGCAGGTTAAACGACTGACTCCAGTCTTACTGCTAGGTCTGGATTGGCAGAGTGTAGTACCAAATCCCAAGGCCTATTTTCAGTAAGCAACAAACAAATACAAAGTTACACAGTACTAGCTAACTTTCAGGAACTGACTAACCAACAAAGATTCAGCAGCATCTGCCTAACCTGAAAAGAGAGTTTATATAGCAGGTGCTGTCCACGCCCCACTCAGACCTCACAGACTGTGAGCACAAAAACCAGCACCGGATCCCCTGCCGTGCACAGAGCATGTAACCACTGCACAGCAAAAGTTCCGAACCGGAGTATCAGCTACGCTCAGGTTACTCCGCTAGCACTTGTCTCCCGGTTGCCATGACGACGTGGCAGCACAGGGCTGGAGACCCTAACAGTATCCCCCTCTGACGAGGGGTCAAAGAACCCCTAGCACCGGGTTTATCGGGAACTGCAAGAAGAAAGAGCGTATCAGTCTGGGGGCATGAAGATCACAATTGCGCACCCACGACCGCTCCTCCGGGCCATACCCCTTCCAGTGCACCAAAAATGACAGCCGACCCCGAACCATCTTGGAGTCAAGAATGCTTTCAACAACAAACTCCTTCTGGCCACGTATCAGAAGAGGGGAAGGTCTTCCACTGGAAGAAGGATTACCAATCGCCCGTTTTAAAAGGGAACAATGTAATGTTTTATTGATACCCAAAGAACGGGGTAGATCTAACTGAAATTCCACCGGATTGATAACCCTCGTGATCTTATAAGGACCGATGAACCGGGAGCCTAACTTATGAGATGGCTGTCTCAACTTCAAATTCTTGGTAGACAACCAGACGAAGTCTCCTAATTTGAAGCTGCAGGGTCTTTTCCGCTTATCAAAAACCCTTTTGGTCACCAATGACACAGACACAAGGGCTTTCTTCACTTTCCTCCAAATACCTCTAAAGACCGAAACCACAGAGGAACCACGTCGCGTGGAGTCCAGGGGGTCAAAAGAATTGGCCTTAGGATGATGCCCATACACACAAAGGAAGGGAGAGATCCCTGTAGCAGAGTGAGCCACGTTGTTATAGGCAAACTCCGCCATGGACAGATGAGCAACCCAGTCAGTATGACACTTGGAGACATAACACCTGAGGAACTGCTCCAAGGACTGGTTCACCCTTTCAGTCTGCCCATTAGACTGCGGATGGTAGCCTGACGACAAGCTGACAGAAATCTGGAGATCGGAACAAAATGCCCTCCAGAATTTGGCCACAAACTGGGATCCGCGGTCAGAGACCACATCAAGTGGCAACCTGTGGAGGCGCACAACATGCAGCATAAATAATTCAGACAGGCGTCTGGCCGATGGCAGCCCAACCAGTGGAACGAAGTGCGCCATCTTCGAAAACCTGTCAACGACAACCCAGATGGCTGTCATCCCCGAGGATTTGGGCAAGTCCACCACAAAATCCATTGAAATGTGGGTCCATGGCTTAGATGGAATAGAGAGTGGATGTAATGGGCCAACAGGAACCCCTCTAAGAGTCTTATTTCGGGCACAGATGTCACATGCCCGAACCCACTGATCCACATCCCTAGCCACCGAGGGCCACCACACCGCCCTAGATAGCAACTCCCGAGTTATGGCATTACCCGGGTGACCTGCCGACTTCTTGGCATGGAATTCCAGGAACACTTGCAGTCTTAACCTAGGAGGCACAAACAAAAGACCTACCGGAAGGTCTGGAGGAGCCTGCTCCTGTGCTTTAAGGACTAATGACAAGAGGTCCTGGGTAATGCCCACTTTAATACATGATGGGGACACAATGGGCAATGGCTCCTCGGTGGTCTCCTGGATTAGAGCAAAACTCTGCAAGAGCGCATCAGCCTTGATGTTTTTTGACCCAGGACGATATGTTATCAAAAAATTAAAGCGAGCAAAAAACAAAGCCCATCGTGCCTGCCTGGCATTGAGGCGCTTCGCTGACTCTAAATATGCCAAATTCTTATGGTCGGTGAGAATTGAGACCACAAACTTAGCCCCCTCAAGCTAGTGTCTCCACTCCTCGAGTGCATCCTTAATAGCCAACAATTCCCGGTTACCCACGTCATAATTCATCTCGGCAGGCGAAAATTTACGGGAAAAGTAAGCACAGGGATGAAGGCGATTATCAGACACCCCCATCTGAGAGAGCACTGCCCCAATAGCCATCTCAGAGGCATCCACCTCCACCACAAAAGGACGCTCTGGATCTGGGTGTCGCAGCACCTTGGCCGAGACAAATGCCCTTTTGAGACGGGCAAAAGCCGCTTTGGCCTCACAAGACCAGTGAGCAACATCCGCCCCTTTCTTAGTGAGTGCCACCAAGGGCGCCACTATAGACGAAAATCCAGCGATAAATCGTCTATAAAAAAATCGCAAAAATCCCAGAAAACGCTGAAGCGCCTTCAAACTAGTGGGCTGCACCCAATCCAGGACTGCTTGCACCTTGGAACCCTCCATTTGGAAACCTTCTGGGGAGATAATATATCCTAGAAATGCGATTTGCTGAACTTCAAATTCGCACTTCTCCAGCTTCGCCCCAAGCCGGTGGTCTCTAAGTTTCTGGAGGACTAAGCGTACATGCTTCCGATGTTCCTCCAGGGAATGGGAGAAGATTAGGATGTCATCTAAGTATACAACTAAGAATCTATCCAAATATTCCCAGAGCACATCGTTCATGAAGTCCTGGAAGACTGCCGGGGCATTACAGAGCCCAAAAGGCATCACCAAATATTCATAATGCCCTGAGTGGGTATTAAAGGCAGTCTTCCATTCATCTCCCTCTCTTATTCGGATTAGATTGTATGCACCGCGTAGGTCAATCTTAGAAAAAATGGTGGCAGTGCGAAGCTGGTCAAACAAGACCGAAATGAGAGGCAGTGGGTATGAGTTTTTAATCGTGATACGGTTAAATTCCCTGAAGTCGATGCAGGGTCGCAACGAACCGTCCTTTTTACCCACGAAGAAGAACCCCGACCAAACTGGAGACTGTGAAGGTCTGATAAATCCCTTAGCCAAGTTCTCCTGAATGTACTCTGCCATAGCCTGAGTCTCAGGACGTGACAGGGAGTACAACCTGCTCTTGGGAAGCTTAGCATTCGGCAATAAATCAATGGCACAGTCATAGGGGCGATGGGGAGGTAGTACCTCTGCAACTTTTTTGGAGAACACGTCCGCAAAATCTGCAAAACAACCTGGCAATCCTGGCAAACTTAGCTGCGAAAGCCTGACTGGAAGGCTCAAGCAACTCCTGAAACAATCAGTACCCCAACTAAGAATCTCCCCAGAGACCCAGTTACATTGAGGATTGTGGGCCCTTAACCAGGGTAACCCCAACACCAATGGGGCAAAAGTACAGACAGTCACACTTTAGTATTTCAATGGTGTGCTGCCCTGGGGTGGTCGGGCCTGAGCCGACTTTGTGGGGTCCAAGCCCTGGACCTATGCTTAGTCAGGGACCTCCAGTAATAGAGCAGCTGTGAAGTGGCCTGGAGGCTTATCATATCTTTTGCAAAACATATGTAACGAAGAGCTCTAAATTTCCTATTATTACATAGTATATAGTTCTTCTTACTAACAGCCAGCAGAGTGCATGGGAAAAATCCCTTTTGTATTTCTTGTCTAGAGTAACCCCCTCCCGCAGCACCTGGGGATTGTTACCAGCTTGATTAGAGCAGTTTTCCACTATTTATTGCAGTTCAGAGAGGCATAGATGGAGCCAGCATTAGGAGGGCATGCTGGGTCCTGTGGTGCCATTTGGAGGATACAGGGGTGCCTCCAGGTAAACTAGCTCTCAATCTGGATATGTTCTGTATGTGCCATTATCATGTGGCCATACATTAAGCAATTGTATGACCCATAGTGGATGTTATTATTATTATGCTGTGTATGGGTTTGGGGAGTGGTGCCCCCCCGGGTCTGGTGGGGCTGGGCCACCTTGGGGTAGCATGCCATATTATTTATTTAGCACTTATGTAACACTCCTATTTTTTCACTAATATTACTCTTTTGAGTATTTTATTAACACCCTTATTTTTGTAGCACTTTCTAACCCATAGCTTCTGCTTCTTTCTTAACACATATTAACACTTTAGTATTTCAATGGTGTGCTGCCCTGGGGTGGTCGGGCCTGAGCCGACTTTGTGGGGTCCAAGCCCTGGACCTATGCTTAGTTAGGGACCTCCAGTAATAGAGCAGCCGTGAAGTGGCCTGGAGGCTTATCATATCTTTTGCAAAACATATGTAACGAAGAGCTCTAAATTTCCTATTATTACATAGTATATAGTTCTTCTTATTAACAGCCAGCAGAGTGCGTGGGAAAAATCCCTTTTGTATTTCTTGTCTAGAGGAACCCCCTCCCGCAGCACCTGGGGATTGTTACCAGCTTGATTAGAGCAGTTTTCCACTATTTATTGCAGTCACATAAAAGGACAATTTTTCAGAGTGTGTGGCTCCAATAAACAAAGAAATCTGGCTAGTGCAAGAGGTAATTTTACCCTGGGATAATGGTTCCCCGTTTAACCCACAAATCTCAATTTCCGATGCCAAGGGTACTAAGGGAACAGAGTGTTTCAGGGTGCATTGGCGGTCCATAAAAACCCCGTCGGCCCCACTGTCCACAAAGGCCTCAGTCTTGACAGTTTGACCGATGATCTTCAAGGTCACCGGAATGATAAAAGTCTTCTTGGGAAATTCTGACTTCTGGCCTGACGGGATATTTCCCATCACCCACAGGCCCTGAAGTTTTCCGGCTTTTCTGGGCATGATACTACCACATGACCTTTATTCCCACAGTACAAACACAACCCCTGCTGTCTCCTCCGCGTCTTCTCACGCGAGGAGAGGCGGGTAGCTCCAATTTGCATAGGCTCCTCGGAAAATTCCTCAGAGTCTGAGGTTCCCTTGGGAAAAAAGGAAACCTCGGTCTCCCTTTCAAGCTTACGCTCTCTCAGCCGTCTATCCACCCGGATGGATAACTGCATCAGCTGATCCAAGCTATCAGGCAAGGGATATTGTACCAGTTGGTCTTTTATATGGATAGAAAGACCTCTTCGGTACTGCTGTCTCAGGGCTGGGTCATTACACTGGGTATCATGGGCCAACCTCCGAAACTCCGTACAATAAACCTCAACTGGCTTTCGCCCTTGCTTAAGGATCGAAATCTGAGCCTCGGCTGAGGCCGTCTTGTCAGGGTCATCATACAACATGCCCAGTGCCATAAAAAAAGCATCAACACTTTTAAGCGACGGACAGTCAGGCTGCAACCCATATGCCCAGACCTGTGGGTCTCCTTGTAGCAAGGAAATCACTATGCTCACCCGCTGAATCTCCGACCCAGAAGACTGAGGCCTAAGCTGGAAATATAGCTTGCAGCTCTCCTTGAAACAAAAGAACTGCGAGCGATCTCCAGAAAAACGATCCGGGAGATTTACTTTCGGCTCCTTAACCCCTGAAGGTGCTGCTGCTGCGGGAGCTCCGCCAGCGGCCTGCGAGGTGTGCATTTTAATGGACAAATCATTAAATTGTCGAATCAGGACCTGCACCTGATTGACCACCTGTTGCAAAGTATTTTGAGGGGTATGCTCCATATTCCCACAATATTTCAACAGGAGTATTAGGCTGCTGAATATGTTATGCACACCAGTGCCAGCAGGAATGTACTGGTGTCTGAACGGAGAGGGATGCAAAACAAATGAACTCACAGACAGACTGGGGAATATGACATTACATACACAGAAGGTGATAGGGTAACAAAATAAACACAAAGTTAACAGAGAAGCCCAAAGGCTAAGAAACTGGGTGTCTCCCTAGTATTAGAAATTCTCAGATGGAAAGAAGCGAGATGTTGTGATTTAATACGTAGAGAACCCGAAATGCTGTTGCTAAGGGCAACAGCAAAACCCTAAAGGGTTACCAACGGGTGTGGCAGTAAACTCCTTGGTCAGAGATGGAATAATAGACACAAGGAGAGTCTCCACAATCCAAGTCCTCACTTGCAGTGCACTGGTTCAGCTTACTGCCACTAAACTGACACCTGAACACCTTGCACAGTGAGACAGGATTTGGGCAGGCAAGTCTGAGAATACATCCACAAACTTGCTAGGTTCACAGAGTAGCAAAAGAACCCCAGCAGGTTAAACGACTGACTCCAGTCTTACTGCTAGGTCTGGATTGGCAGAGTGTAGTATCAAATCCCAAGGCCAATTTGCAGTAAGCAACAAACAAATACAAAGTTACACAGTACTAGCTAACTTTCAGGAACTGACTAACCAACAAAGATTCAGCAGCATCTGCCTAACCTGAGAAGAGGGTTTATATAGCAGGTGCTGCCAACGCCCCACTCAGACCTCACAGACTGTGAGCACAAAAACCAGCACCGGATCCCCTGCCGTGCACAGAGCCTGTAACCACTGCACAGCAAAATACCCGAACCGGAGTATCAGCTACGCTCAGGTTACTCCGCTAGCACTTGTCTCCCGGTTGCCATAATGACGTGGCAGCACAGTGAAGGAGACCCTAACATTAACCAGGGTAACCCCAAAACCAATGGGGCAAAAGAACAGACAGTCACATAGAAAGACAATTTTTCAGAGTGTGTGGCTCCAATAAACAAAGGAATTTGGCTGGTGCAGGAGGTAATTTTACCCTGGGGCAATGGTTCCCCGTTTAACCCACAGATCTCAATCTCTGATGCCAAAGGTACTGAGGGAACAGAGTGTTCCAGGGCGAATTGACGGTCCATGAAAACCCCATTGGCCCCACTGTCAACAAAGGCCTCAGTCTTGACAGTTTGTCCGAGGATCTCCAAAGTCACCGGAATGAGAAAAGTCTTTTTGGGAAATTCTGACTTCTCGCCTGACAGGATATTTCCCATCACCCTCAGGCCCTGAAGTTTTCCGGCTTTTCTGGGCATGATACTACAACATGACCTTTATTCCCACAGTACAAACACAAACTCTGCTGTCTCCTCCGCGTCTTTTCATGCGAGGAAAGGCGGGTAGCCCCAATCTGCATAGGCTCCTCGGAATATTCCTCAGAGTCTGAGGTTCCCTTGGGAAAAAAGGAAACTGCGGTCTCCATTTCAAGCCTACGCTCTCTCAGCCGTCTATCCACCCGGATGGATAACTGCATGAGCTGATCTAAGCTATCAGGCGAGGGATATTGTACCAGTTGGTCCTTTATCTTGTCAGAAAGGCCCCTTCGGTACTGGTTTCTCAG
>NW_026967747.1:185000-187419 GCF_028390025.1 Pseudophryne corroboree
AATGTTCCTTAAAATCATGTTTGCCGTATATAAAATTCTTCTCCCAGCTGCCCATAAAAAGATTAGCGAAACTTGGTGCAAAAATTGTACCCATCGCGGTCCCACATCGTTGTAAATAAAAGTCTTCTAAAAATTTAAAATAATTGTGTTGAAGGATAAAAAACATGACATCACAGATAAAATCTTTATGGGAGGTTGTTAGTGTTGTATCATTCTCCAAGAAATCTCTGCATGCGGTTACCCCTTTTTTGTGATCTATACAGGTGTACAGTGACTGAACATCTATTGTTGCCCACTTGAAGGTGTCTTTCCACACAAAATCTTTTAGGGAGTTCAATACGGAAGTGGTGTCCTTTAAAAATGATGGTAAATCTTTTACGAGGGGTTTTAGAAAGACATCTACATATTCTGACAAATTGGATGTAAGAGAGTCGATACCCGCCACAATGGGTCTTCCGGGCGGGTTTTCCAGATTTTTGTGGATCTTTGGCAGGAAATAAAAAATAGGGGTAATGGGGTCTGATTTGAACAAAAATTGGAATTCTTCCTTCGTAAGAATGTCCGTACGTAGACCACGCACTAGTAATGTTCTCAGTTCTTCAATGAAAGCATTTTTAGGGTCATTGGATAATTTTATGTAGGAAGCGTTGTCTCCCAATAGTCTCTCTGCTTCTGTGATATACTTATCACGGTCCATTATGACCAGACCCCCCCCTTTGTCAGCCTCTTTTAAAACGATTTCCTTGTTTTTTTGTAGCTTTTTTAGTGCTTCTTTTTCTCTATTCGTGATGTTCTTCTCCTTTATTTTCTCTAGATCGGTGTCACATAGGTCCTTTTTCACCATTTCATAAAAAATATCGATGTTACTCCCTTTTGATTCTAATGGATAAAACTTAGAAGTGGGTTTTAAACCTGATTTCGATTGGGTTTCGTAGTTACTAATAATAGCATTATCTTTCTTTAAAAAGTGTCTCTTCAGTGTGAGTTTTCTGATGAACTTGTTTAAGTCAATGAAGGTCTCAAATTTATTGAGACCTCCTGTGGGTGCGAATGTGAGACCTTTGTTGAGCAATGAGACTTCCGGTTTCGATAGTGCATGTTTTGAAAGGTTAAATATTCCTTTTTCATTTGTATCCGTCATTATAGTGCTTTTTTCTTGTTCTCTCTTCCTCCTACTGCCCCGTTTTCCTCTTCTTCTGTATATCTTCTTTTTAGTGGTGATGCCAGGCGAACGTCCTCTTTCAGGGAATTTCCTGTGGTTTCTTTTGGTCTTGTTCCTGTTCTCTGGGCTAAAAAAGCCTGGTCACTATTAGAGTTGAAACGTTGCAATGTTGTGAATCTGTTCTGTAACCTTACAGTTGGTGATGGTGATATTCCTTCTTGATTCCGTGATGGTCTTCTTTTTATTGGAACGGTTTTCCAATACTGTCTGTCTGTTCTGTTTATTTGCTGATTCATGGTTCCAAACCTACTCCAATTCTTTATCTTTCCTTGTTCGTAGTCTGTTTTGTCCCTTATAAATTTCTTTTCTTTATTCTTGGTGACTTCTCCTTCGATATGCTCCATTTTTTTATGAAGAACTTTTTCGTTAATTTTATAGTCCTCTTTATCTTTAAAAGGTTCCAGTTCAGTTTCTTTATGTTGGATACTCTTTTCTAATTCTGAGAGGGAGTTCTTCTTTTCCTCAATCAAGAGTTTCATGAGTTCAATGGAGCAATTATGTAATGTTTTATCCCATTTTTCCAAAAAAGCAGCGTCAAGATTACCGAATGTGGGTTGTTTAAGGAGTCTAAGTCCCCTAGGAATTCTATTAACTGATATGTAATGTTCCAAACCCTTGATATCCCACCATGTTTTCACTTCCTTGGTGAGGAGTCTTTCTATGCCCCAAAATAATTCATCTAAATCACATGGTGGTGAGGGTTCATTTATGTGTTGTTTTTCATTAAATATTTTTTGGCACCAGTTTTGTCTTTTGGTTGCTCTATCTGAATTCCTCCACATTCTTCTAAAAACGTTGTGATACACCAGGCAGCAGTAAAAAGTACTTGCCCAAAAATTTGAAAATAGAAAAAATTACTGCGCCACTTGTGTTCATCAACGTTAGATATAAATAAAAACAATATTTATCTGACACTCCCTAGAATTTTAAAAAGGGCGTCTGCTTACCCCCTAACAGGGATGGCGGTTCCCTGTGTAAGAAAATTACATGTAGTTGGGGGGAGGGGGTTTAGCGACCAATGGTGTCTATAAGAATCACACTTTAGGTGTATATTTTCAAAGTAAAATACAATTTATTAGTGTGTACAATTTAAAAAATGACAAGAAACTTTTTCTAAAAAAACTTTTTCTAAAAAAAATGACAATAACTTTTTCTAAAAAAATGGGATAAAAACTATACATACAGAACTATAAAATA